>NW_016820640.1:876518-885776 GCF_001698545.2 Rhinopithecus bieti | reverse complement strand
TGAACCCGGGAGGCAGAGCTTGCAGTGAGCCGAGATAATGCTACTGCACTCCAGCCTGGGTAACAGAGCAAGACTCTGTTTCAAAAAAAAAAAAAAAAAAAAAGAAAAAGAAGAAAGAAAGAAAGAAAGAAAGAAAGAAAGAAAGAAAGAAAGAAAGAAAGAAAAAAAAGAAAGAAAGAAAAAAAAAAAACAGAAATACATAATACATTCTTAAATAAATGTGGTTATGTTATACATCATTTTAATGGGCATTTCTCACTTTGTGGTTTTTGCTAATGACTTATTACTTGCTATTTATTTTACATTTATTTTAGACTATGGAAATAATGTTAACCAACAAGCAAATTCAAGCGATATTCTTATTTGAGTTCAAAATGGGTAATACGTCGACAACAACAACGCATTTGGCCCAGGAACTGCTGATGAGCCTACAGTACAGTGGTGGTTCAAGAAGTTTTGCAAGAGCCTTGAAGATGAGGAGCATATTGGCTGGCCATTGGGAAATAACAATGACCAACTGAGAAGCTGATCCTCTTACAACTACAAGAGAAGTTGCCAAAGAACTCGACGTCGACCATTCTATGGTCTTTCGGCATTTGAAGCAAACTGGAAAGGTGAAAAGCTCAGTAAGTGGGTGTCTCTTGAGCTGAGTGAAAAAATCAAAGAAATCATCATTTTGGCTTGTTGTCACTTATATTACACAGCATCAATGAACCATTTCTCGATTGGATTGTGATGTGGGACGAAAAGTGGATTTTATACGACAATCTGTGATGACCAGCTCAGTGGCTGGACCAAGAAGCAGCACCAAAGCAATTCCCCAAATCAAACCTGCACCCAAAAATAGGTCATGGTCGCTGTTCAGTGGTCTGCTGCCAGTCTGATCCACTACAGCTTTCTGAATCCTGGCGAAACCATTACATTTGAGAAGTATGCTCAGCAAATCAAGGGGATGCACCAAAAACTGTAATATCTGCAGCCGGCATCGGTTAACAGAAAGGGCCCAATTACTCTCCACAATAATGCCTGACTGCATGTTGCACAACCAACGCCTCCAAAGTTGAACTACTTGGGCTATAAAGTTTTGCCTCATCCACCATATTCCCCTGACTTCTCACCAACCGACCACCACTTCTTCAAGCATCTCGACAACTTTTTGCAGGGAAAACGCTGCCACAACCAGCAGGATGCAGAAAATGCTTTCCAAAATTCCTTGAATTCAAAGCATAGATTTTTATGCTACAGAAATAAACAAACTTATTTCTTGTTGGCAAAGTTGTGTTGATTGTAATAGTTCTTATTTTGATTAATACAGATGTGTTTGAGCCTAGTTATAATGATTCAAAATTCATGGTCCAAAATGGCAAGTACTTTTGCACCAACCTAATACACAGTGACCTGGTGAGGTATATTTTAGGGATGCAAAGCCGGTTTAATATTCAAATATCAATCAATACAATTCACCGCAGCAACAGGCTCAAAAAGAAAAATCACATGATAATATCAATCAAAGCAAAAATAAAAAAAAAGCATTTGACAAAATTCAGCAGCCATTCATGTCTAAAAATTCTCCGACAACTAGGAACAGAGGCGAACTTTCTTAACTCGATAAAGATCTTTTACAAAAATTCCTCTAACTAACATTACACTTAATGGTAAAAAACTAAATGCTTTCTCCCTAAGATCAGCAATAAGGCAAGAAGGTAAAAATACAATACTATCTAGAATTGCTAAAAAAATGAACTGGTTAGGTGTAGATAAAAGAACATGTACAGGACTTGTGTGATGAAAACTGCAAAATGCTGATAAGAAACCTAAGAGATCTGGAGAGAGATACTGTTATGTTCATGGATTGCAAGTCTCAACGAAGTTGTTAGTTCTCTCCAAATTGATATACAAGTTTAATTCAATTCTGACTAAAACCCCAGCAAGATTTATTATAGATATAGATAAAAGTATTCCAAATGTATTTGGAAATGTAATGGAACTAGAATAACTGAAACAATTTTGGGAAAAAATACATGGCAGCAGGAATTAGTCTATTTGATGTAAAGACAGATTTTTAACTAGTATAATATACTAACATTAGACCTAATAATATATGTAAAATAAATTAGTAATAATAAAAATAGTAGTAGGTTATTCTGTGACTCTAATCAAGACTGTGTGACAGTATTGGCAGAGAGATAGACACATCAATCAATGGAACAGAACAGGGAATCTAGAAAGAGACTCATATATACATGTCCAACTAACAACTGATTTTTGACAAAGGTACAAAACCATTTTTTTTTTTTTATATGGAGTCTTGCTCTGTCACCCAGGCTGGAGTGCAGTGGCATGATCTTGGCTCACTGCAACCTCCACTTCCCAGGCTCAAGTTATTCTCCTGCCTCAACCTCCTGAGTAGCTGGGATTACAGGTACGTGCCACCATGCCTGGCTAGCTTTTTGTATTTTTAGTAGAGATGGGTTTTCGCCATGTTGGCCTGGCTGGTCTTGAACTCCTGGCCTCAAATGATCTGACCGCTTCGGCCTCCCAACGTGCTGGGATTACAGCTATGGCCGACCCAAAACCAATTCAATAGAAAAAAGATAGTCTTTTCAGCAAATGGTGCCACAGCAGTTGGACACCCACAGGAGAGAGAGAGAGAGAGAAAGAGGAAGAGAGAGGAAGAGACAGAGAGAGAGGAAGAAAGAGAGAGAGACAAAGGGAAGGGGGGAGTGAAGGGGAAAAGAGGGAGAATTTTGATTTACATATCACATCTTATATACTAATTAACTCAAAATGGATCACAGTCCTAAATATAAAACATAAAACTATAAAACTTTTAGAAAGTAACAAAACAAGATCTTTGGGACCTGGAACTAGGCAAAGAGTTACTGGAATTCATAACAAAATCACTATACATAAAGAAAAATTGATAAGGTGGTTCATCAAAATTAAACACTTTTGCTCCATAAAATATTCCAAAGGAAACCAGAAGATGTCACCCCAAAACATGCCTCTGTGACACAAATATTGTTGAACTAAAGGCAATCATGAAACAGCCAACAAAGGAAGAGCTCTGTCTATCCTTCCTGCTTTCCACGTAAGGAGAAGGTATAAATTCTTTCTGGAGACAACCTGTCAGCTCAGAGATGGCTTACTCCATTATAATGGCCTTACTCCATTAGTTTTTTTCCATATATTTAACTTCCCACAGCTCCCTGCCTCTGGAAGCCTAAAACTGCTTTTCTTTGTCAGGTCGCTTCTCTAAAATATATTGTCGTTTATCGAAGATTCTATATAAACCAGAGTTCTAAGCCACTCCCTTGCGTTACCTTTCATTGAAGTTTCTTCTGAGTGATACGCACTGTGCATGTAATAAACTTGATTGTTTTTCTCTTGTTAATCTGTCTTTTGCTACTGAAGTTTGTTTAAGCTACGAATTTATGAGCGCTGAGGAGAAATTATACTTTCTCCCCAACAATTCCATTAAAAGAATGGAAAGACAAGCCACAGATTGGAAGAATATATTTCCAAACCATATATCTGAAACAGGACCAGTATCTAGAAAATATAAAGACTTCTCACAACTCAACAGTCAAAAAATCAAACAGTCTAAATGGTAAATGGGCAAAACGTATAAGAGACATTCTACTCAAGAGGCTATATGGATGGCAAACAAGCACATTAGGGAAATGCAAATTAAAACCACAGTGAGATATCACCACATACTGGTTAGAAGGTCTAACATAGAACAGTAGTGGCAACACTAAATGTAGGTGAGTATATTGGATCATTCATATATTGCTAACAGAAGTGGAAAAAAATACAGCCATTCTGGGGATTGTTTGCCAAATTATTTTAAAAACTAACCAAACACTTAACATAAGTCAAATTGCTGGACTTAACATATGGTCCAGCAATTTAACTCATTGGAATTTATGCCCCCAAAATAAAAATTTCTATTTACATGAAAAATCCATACATGAAGATTTATTCACAATAGCCCAAAACTGGAAACCACCTTGATGTACTTCAGCGGAGGAGCGGTTAAAATGTAGTGTATCCATACCCTGGAATACTACTCAATAAGAAGCAAACTATTGGTAAACTCAGCAATGTGGTTGATTTCAAGAGAATTATGCTGAGTGAAAAAGGCCAATCCCCAAAGATCACATTCTGTGATTACATTTCCATACTCTTGAAATGTTAAAATTATAGAAATGGAAAACAGGTAAGTGGTTAAGGAGTGAAGGCAGAGATGGGAGTGAGAGGGAAGTAGGTGTATCTGTAGAAGGGCAACACAAGGGATTCCAATAGTAATGGAAACATTCTGTATCTTGACTATATCATTGTTAACATCTGGGCTGTAATACTGTTTTCAGTTGTACTGTTTTGTACAACTGTTTCATTGTTTTCCAATTGTACTACAGTTTTCAAGATTTTAGCACTGGAGAAACCGGATAAAGAGTAATCTAACCCTGTTTTATTTCTTACAGCTGCATAAGTCTACAGTTATCCCAAAATGAACAGTTTATTTTTTGTAAAATGACAAATACACAAAGGTAACTGCTCTTACTGGTTATTTGCACCCACCTTGTGTTACTGTAAAGAAAACTCTAATGGAAAATCTGAAGGTACTCCTTGGTTTATTTGAACTTGAAATTCCAGAGTTGATACTCACTCAATAAACAATGATTTAATCAGCTGAGAAAATTAACTTAGGGGAATGTTCTAAATCTGGAGACAGCAAACTTTTCTATAAAGGGCTAGATAATACGCGTTTTACATGCTGCAAGTCATACGGTCTCTGTCCCAACTGCTTAATTCTGCTGTTATAGCATAAAAACTGTCATAGAAAATACATAAATGAATGTGTGATGGTGTTCCAATAAAACTTTATTTATGCACAACAACATTTTATCAATTTTCACATCATAAAGTATGACTTTCTAAACATTTTTCTAACATGTGTTATTGTAAAAACCATTCTTAAGGTGTAGATTTTACAAAAACAGGCCTTGAGTTTGGCCCATGGGTTGTAGTTTGCGGAAAGCTGAGATAAATTGCCTTTTTTTTGACTCTTCTATGGCCTCACAATTCAGTTTTGCTTACTTTTTCTTTTCTTCTTGAATATCTACATTTCCATAGCTGCTAACTGCTCCCATTTAGGAATTCCCCCTCCATGTTCCTCCATCTGTGTTTTTCTTTATCATGTTGTTAAAAGATAAAACAGAAGTTTTACTGTGAAAATGCAGAACTTGGAATAAAGTCGACAATTGGATAAAGTTAGGTCTTTGAAACCACATTTGCTTCAATTTCTTCATAATTTTAGTAAAAAAAATGCTTCCTTTTGACAAGACCTCTTTGATGATTCATGCCTTGAGAATCAAGAGAGGAGAAAATTGCATGAGGCAAACTAGTTGAAAAATTCAGATTTATTTAGACCAAGAAGTTGGAAAAAAATAGATTAATAAAAAAAGCTATAAGAAGCAGGGCATAGTGGCTCACACCTATAATCCCAGCACTTTGGGAGGCTGAGGCAGTCAGATCACTTGAGGTTGGGAGTTTGAGACCAGCCTGGCCAACATGGTGAAACCTTGTCTCTACTAAAAATACAAAAATTAGCTGAGCAAAGTGGTGGGTGCCTGTAATTCCAGGTACTCAGGAGGTGGAGGTGGGAGAATCGCTTGAATCCAGGAGGCGGAGGTTGAGGTGACCCAAGATGGTGCCACTGCACTCCAGCCTGGGCAACAGAGGGAAAAAAAAAAAGCCTATAAGAAACAATGTGGTGTGGTGTGGTGTGTTGTGGTTGTAGGTGGCACTTGATAGACTTGATAGTGATGGATGGAGGGGCAGAGATGGCATGAAAAGCAGGAGGATAAAGTAGTTGATGACAATAATAAGGATATTAAAATTAATTTAAGTCAGAAAGAAAGAAAACCATGTCAATCACAAAGAGAAATTTAAAGGCAAGGCCTAAATGCAGGTAACGATGGTAGGTAATAACGTATATTTCGAGGTCATATATATTTTGAAGTCCATTGGGGTCATGTGAATAAAATGAGAGATTTCTAATGGGATTCTCAGTTTCATTAAAAATAAACTTTTCCACGATTATGTTTAATCAAAGACATTTTACAAGGCTTTTTTAAGTAATATAAATGAAGAATATTCCAAAGTCCTCAGACAATATTGTCTGGAAGTTCTTCAGAAAATTAGAATGTACAGAGAACAAGGCCTTTTTTTTTTTTTTTTTTAAATTAAATGACTCCAAATAATTAATGTAGAAAACTAAACTGCATTATTTTTACCCTTATGGTCAATTAAACCTCAAGATTCATTAAGAACTCATGACCATTATTTTTGTATCAAATGGGAAATGATGAAAATAATTTAATTGAAATGAGAAATTTTATTTTATTTTATTTCAAGTTCTGGGATACATGTGCAGGACATGCAGGTTTGTTACACAGGTAAATGTGTGCCGTGGTGGTTTGCTGCACCTATCAACCCATCACCTAGGTATTAAGCCCCACGTGCATTAGCTATTTATACTGATGTTCTCCCTTCCACGCCACCCACAACAAGCCCCACTGTGTTTTATTCCCCTCCCTGTGTCCATGTGTTCTCACTGTTCAGCTCCCACTTATAAGTGAGAATATGCAGTGTTTGGTTTTCTGTTCCTGCATTAGTTTGCTGAGGATAATGGCTTCATCCATGTCCCTGCAAAGGACATGATCTCATTCCTTTTGATGGTTGCATAATGGAAGGAGGAATTTTAAATAAACGTAAGTTCTTAAAATACCAACCAAAAAGTGAAATGAGGTTTTATCATTACTGACATGAGTCAATATGTATTAACACACTTAAAAGTTATAGTTAAAACATTTTAGTTAATAAACACAAATAGAAAAATAATAATATTTTAAAGCACCTCTAAAGTACAGATATTGTGCCAAGCAATTTATGTGAATTGATTCAATTGATAACTCTAAAAATAGTTTCCCTAATCAACTGACACAAGTCTGAAGCTCATAAAGTACGGCTATCTTTGCTAGTGTAATGCCACCCCTCATGCATTAGGGAAAAGAGTTCTGTGTTTAAGTGTGTGGTAAAACTGGTGTTTTAAGTGGTTTAAGGTTTTAACCCTTACTTTTGTAATAACTATAAAATTGTACATTTAATTTTTGATTTTCCAAAACAGAGAAACTAAATAATAAGTAATGTCTAATATAAGGGCCTTTTCTAAGTAATTTTGTATAATGCCTCTTTTGCTGCTTTTGTATATTTGAGTCTTCTCAGATCCAGAGATTTGGCCTTCAAATCTTCATTCAATCTTCATTTTGCAGATTCAGTGGGGTTTTGGCTGGTTTAAGAATTTGGGGTACCACAATCCTCTCTCTGGGACCATATATACCAGATTACAATGGCCTGAAATAAATTGATTTGAAATTTAAAATATTTAGCCAAAACATTTTAAATATATGTCATAAATCCTTTCTTTTCATGAAATTTTAGATTATAAAATTATAATCTAAATTATAATCTAAATTATAATCTAAATTATAGTTCTAGTGCTATATTAAGAGTTAAAAAAGATAAATCATGTCAAGTTTAAAATAAATAAATTTGAGTAGTCAAAGATGTTGCAGACCAGTGAAAATCTTAGTTCTCTTATTAATTGGACTTCATTTAAGAAGATATTTATGGTAACCATTCACAATATTTCATTTTCTGGTTTACACGCCAAGTGAGGTTTACATGTTAAGTACAGCAGTCTTGGAAGTCTGGCATCTTGCTTGGCCATTTGGAAGTTATGCTTTATGTATTAACTGATTTCAGATTTAAAGGACAGAATGGGCTGTAAGAACAACCATTTAGCAAAATGAAAAGTTTTATTCAGAGTTAAATAACAAAGTCATAAATATGCAAGACATTTCTTTCTATTTAATGGGAGGCATCATCAGGGCTTTCTTGATTTAATATCAAATGTACATATGACTTCATCAATTGCCTCACCTCAAGTAAGTGGAAAAGCCTTTGGAAAGAAGTGAAGCTTGAGCCAGAGCTCCCCAGAGCTCCCCAGTGAAGAGCCAATCCCATATTTGAATGATTAATTGGGAGTACTTCTGGGAAGGTCATGACTCCCAGAACTGAAAAGACCTGTTCATTATTCCCCTATTGCAACTAGATTATTTGATAAGTATGTTTCTCCACTGTCAAATGAATATGCTCAAGCAATATCTAGGTGTAATGTGGGGTGTTGTAAGAATGAAAAATGAATACTAATTAATGAATGCTATCCTAGAAAGGTAGAGTCAGTCCAGCCTACAACCCAGTATGGTGTCTGAGTGCAGTTTTCTGTTTACTACAGCTCACTAGGCACTCTTCCTCTGTCTGTTCCCAGTTATAGATAGTATATTCTGCTTTTGAAAAGTCATTCTATGACCTCACATTACCCTCAAGTATGTACTTTCAATTTTATAATGATTTTGACTTCAGATGAAATAATTTTGACTTCAGACTTTAATCTCCCCACTAACTTGAGGTTGTGCTGGAGTAGTGATATCCCCCAGGCCTGAATGACTTCTGCATGCATAATGACAGATTCTCCTTAAAAAGCATGTCATTGAACCAAGAGCAGGCAGAATTAGCAAAACACATGGATTATTCATACACTGCCTTCTGTAGTCAATTATGTTAAATTTGTTCCAGATCCACAATGGAATATTCCAGATTATTCCCATATTAATGGCCATTGGACTGAGTACATCAGTTTTTAAGCCTCCCTTATCTCCAGGAGAACCAAATGGAAATCTTATAAGATTTATACTTGCAATCATCTCATGGGCTATAGAAGGAGTTTACTGTCCATGTTCTTTTCTAGATTACCATACTAATATGGGTGAAAACATTGATTTTTGTTTATATATAACTTTCATTTTTAGAGTAATGCAAGGATAATTTTTTTCATATTATGTTCATGAATGAATAACTTCTTTACTTTACAAAATACCTGTGTAACTAAAAGAAAAGAAGAATATATGTGATTTGTACATAAACTGATTCAGTAAAGTTGCAGGATACAAAGTCAACACATAAAACCCAGTAGCATTTCTATACACCAACAGTAAACAATCTAAAAATGAAATTAAAAAAAAATCCATTTACAAACGCCACATATAAAATTATATATGTAGAAATTAAACAAAGAAATATCTAGAAATTAACTTAATCAGACTATTTAAAATAATTTTTTAAAATAAA
>NW_016820640.1:865043-876256 GCF_001698545.2 Rhinopithecus bieti | reverse complement strand
TATTATTTTATCTAAATATATGTATCTAAATATCTATATTATCTATATTTAGAAAGCATTGCACTTTTGGAGTTACAAAACAGAAAACATTATTATAATTGTAGCTTTCTAGGTAAATTTAGTTTTCTAGGTGTCATGATTATAGGCTTTGATTTTGCACTTTGATTGAACACAGTGTCCCATCTCCTTAATGGAGCAAGACAGTCTTTCACAAAAAAGAATATGCTCCTTTAAATTGCTGTAATATTCAATGTCTATGTAGCCTACTGCCCAGAGTGAAGGTCCATACAGTTTTTTTAAAAATGGAATTCATTTACCCCTAATCTACATCTTTATATTTTATATTCTTTATTATATTACATGCTATATTTATTTTTTATTTATATTTTGAGTTTCATTATCTTCATTTATACTTCTTTCTTTGTCTCTGTTAGGATGTCAACTTTCTCCTGTCAGGGTTTGTGCCAACTCTTCATTTATTCAATTTAATCTTCAGTGGCCCAGAAAAGACATACAGATAACCCAATCATAGAATAGTGTGAAGATGGCTTTCACTCCTTTAATATTTAATAAAAAATGAGTACTGCATACGTGTAAAGTGCTACGCTAGAAATAGTTCCATGTCTTCAAAAAGCTTAAAATCTTGTAGAAATGATAAAACATGTGAAAAAGTTCTTTAACATAAAGCCAAATGTTTTTCCTCTGATGGCTTATGACAGTTAAGTCATGTGTACTTTTAAAAGTGTAAAGTGCTGTTCATAATTGAGAGCAGTTGTAAAAAGGAGGTTTGCTGAGAAGGGGTGAAAACAAAATCTGAAGAGTTTCATGTACACCTAGACACTGGTGGTTAAAAATTTCACAATCCTGTGAAATATTTTAAAATTTATTCTGTTCCTAAAGTATTACAAAAATCACATACTTGATGGAATATGGATTTCAAGGCTTTGTCTGACATTCCAATGATGTAATATCTAGAAGGCTACAAAAAAGTAAGGAGTCACTCTAGTGTCTGCTCTATTGTGGCCCATAGGCAGTAAAATACCCTACTTTGGGCAGAAGATAGAAAGGAGAAAACACAAAGCTAGGTATAATGTATATACAACAATAAATTTATTATTTGCATATTTTTGATAGAATAATTCAAGTATGCTATCAGGTACATTATGTGTCTTGACCATATTTTCAGAATAGTTTTGAAGTGGATTTCTAATGAACAGATCCCAGCACTACTTGGTCAAATCTGTGTTTCCTTATTACTTGAAAATGGAGCCAGGCATAGTGGTATATCCTCGTAGTCCCAGCTACTTGGGAGGCTGAGGTGGGAGGATCACTTGAACCCATGAGTTTGAGTAAAGACTGGGTGATACAGTAATACCCATGTCTCAAAAAAATGCTTTCAAAGAAAATAAAATGGAAAGTGATATGAAAAGAGAAGAATGTGTATACATAAATATATTTGTGCATGTCTATATGTATATATGTGTGTATGTATACAATTAAACAATTACAACTTTTTATATTATATTTTCAATTTAAAAGAAGACTATCTTCCTATTTGTCATTTTAAGGTAGAAAAGAAAACTAGATTAGCAAAGCTAAAAGTAATATCTAGATATGAGGAATTTTTTTTTTTTTGGTTCTTTGTTTAATTTAAATCCAACAACTTGAAATCAAACTCGCTTTGAAAACAACTTTGTCTATGGTAGAGTTGGGGTCAGAATTGACTTCTGAATTTCATTTGCATTATTTACTTTACAGACAATGGATCAGTGATCATTGTGTTTAACTACAGATACGTGAATTTGATAATGATAGTTTATTTATCTAGAAATTTATCTAGATAAATTTATCTAAAAGTTTCTATTATCTATATCTATCTAAAAATATCTATTATCTAGATAAACTTATCTAGATAAATCTAGATGATAGTTTATTTACCTAGAAATTTATCTAGGACATGGAGAATGGATCTATTTAACTATTTAGCCTGAGCTTCTGAAATGACTAACACGTGCATGTGTGTATACAAAGATTTCTTATGTATGCTAAGCAAGCATGATTACTATGTTTCATTTCAAAAAGGTTTATTGCTCAGACTATACTACAAAATGTCTTTCTCCATGTACATAATAAGAAGCATCTAATTTTACATTTATAAAGTCTTGTTGTGATGTATCAGAATTTTTTTAGAAATATCCCCTCCTACTCCCTTCACCATCATTTGTCCAAATTATTACTGAAATTCCTTTTTTCAATAGAAGTGATATATTGTAGAAGTGTTTTATTCTACAGTTTCAGATATTTATGCCTGTTAGTAATAAGTAAAAAATAAGTATCAAGTTAATTCAACAAAAAGCTTATTTAAAACTTTTGATAAAATCCAACATCCTTTCATGACAAAAACCCTCAAGAAACTAGACATTGAAGGAACATACCTCAAAATAATAGAAACTATCTATGACAGACTCACAACCAGCATCATAATGAATGGGCGAAAACTGGAAGCATTCCCTTTGAGAAGCAGAAAAAAACAAGAATGCCCACTCTCACCACTCCTATTCAACATACAACTGGAAGTGCTAGCCAAAGTGATCAAACAAGAGAAGGAAATAAAAGGCAGAGAAGTCCAGGTGCAGTGGCTCATGCTTGTAACCCCAGCACTTTGGGAGGCTGAGGCAGGTGGATCACGAGACCATCCTGGCTAACACGGTGAAATCCTGTCTCTACTAAAAAATACAAAAAATTAGCCAGGTGTGGTGGTGGGTGCCTGTAGTCTCAGCTACTCGGGAGGCTGAGGCAGGAGAACGGTGTGAACCCAGGAGGCGGAGCTGGCAGTGAGCTAAGATCATGCCACTGCACTCCAGCCTGGGCGACAGAGTGAAGACTCCATCTCAAAAAAAAGAAAAAACAAAAACAAAAAAGGCAGCCAAAAAGGAAAAGAAGAAGTCAAGCTATCTATTATAATAACTATGATTGTAATAGTGATTCTTTTAGTAATCATAATTATTTCCATTATAACTAGTAGAAAACCATAGAGGCCAACAAAAGACTCCTGGAACTGATAAATAAGTAAAGTTTCAGGATAAAATATGAATGTACAAAAACCAGCAGCATTTCTATACATCAGTAAAGCTCAAGCTGAGAGCCAAATTAAAAATGCAATTCCATTTACAATAGCCACACACACAATAAAATATTTCCAAATACATCTAACCCAGGAAGCGAAAGATCTCTACAAGGAGAATTACAAAACACTGGGAAAAGACAAAGAAATGGAAAAACATTCCACGCTCGTGGATTGAAAGAATTAGTATCATTAAAATGGCCAGACTACTCAAAGCAATCTACAGATTCAGAGATACTCCTATTCACAGAATTAGAAAAAACGATTCTAAAATTCATATGGAACCATAAAAAGCCTAAATAGGCAAAGCAATCCTAAGCAAAACAAACAAACCTGGAGGCATCACAATGACCTGACTATAAGGCTATAGTAACCAAACAACATGGTCCTAGTAGAAAAATAGACACAAAGATCAATGCAACAGAATCAAGATCCCAGAAATAAAGCGGCACACCTACAGTTTATCTTATCTTCAACAAAATTGATTTAAACAGTACGCAAGGGAGAAAGGACTATTCATGAGGCTGGCTAGCCATATGCAGCAGAATAAAACTGGACCTCTACCTTTCACCATATACAAAAGTTAACTGAAGATGAAATAAAAATGTAAATGTTAAGACTTCAAACTATAAGAATGCTAGAAGAAAACCGAGGTGACACCATTTGGACGTTGGCCTTGTGAAAAAATGTGTGACTAAGTCCTCAGAAGCAATCACAACATAAACAAAAATTGACAAAGTGGGATCTAAAGAGCTTCTGCATAGCAAAAGAAACCATCAAGAGAGGAAACAGACAACCTACAGAATGGGAGAAAATATTTACAAATTATGCATCAAACAAAAGTCTAATATCCAGGATCTATATGGAACTTATACAATTGAATAATTTAAAAAACTATTAAAAACTAGGCAAAAAACATGAACAGACACATCTTAAAAGACATACAAGTGGCCAAGAAATAATACAAAAAAATGCTCCACGTCACTGATCATCAGAGAAATGCAAATTAAAACCACAATGAGGTACTGTCGCAAGCCAGTCAGAATGGCTATTATCTAAAAGTAAGAAACAACAGATGCTGGTAAGGCTGCGGGAAAAGGGAACACTTATACACTGGCCATGGGAATGTAAATGAGTTCGCCCACTGTGGAAAGCAGTCTGGTAATTTCTCAAAGAACCTGGACTATCATTCTACTCAGCGATCCCATTACTGGCTATATATCCAAAAGAAAACAAAGCATTCTACGAAAAAGACACATGCACTGGCATGTTCATCAGGGCACTATTCACAATAGCAAAGACATGGAATCAACCTAGGCGCCCAACAACAGAGGATGGAATAAAGGAAATGTGGTTCATGGACTACTAAGCAGCCATAAAAAAGAATGAGATCATATCCTTTGCAGCAACATGGATGCAGCTGGAGGATGCTGTCCCAAGTTAATTTATTGCCAAATAGAAATAGAAAACCAAATATCACATGTTTTCACTTATAAGTGGGAGCGAAATATTGGGTACTCATAGACATAAAGATGGCAATGATAGACACTTGGGCCTCTAAAGGTGGTAGGAAGGGAGGAGGTCAAGGGCTACAAAACTAACTATTGGGTACTAGGTTCAGTACCTAGGTGATAGGATCATTTGACCCCAAACCTCAGCATTATGCAATATAGCCAGGTTACAAACCTGTACATGTTACCCCTGAATCCAAAATAAAAGTTGAAAAATAAAAAAAAAGGACAAAAGTTTGTTTTAAATCTATGGAGTTACTACAGAAGGGAGTCTACACAGAAAAATGAGCATACTAGCATGGCCTGCCTCATTTACTGGAATAAATTTCAAAAGAGGCTGGAACATTGTGTGAAAGGATTCCATAGAAGAGATTGCCTATTGAAACTAAGGGTAGACAAGATAACTTGAACCTCTTTTTGCATTGTAACCTGGGATAAGCCATTCGGTCAACATGTGTTCACTTTCCTCTCCTTTGCAACAAGAATAAAAGCAAATAATTACCTAATTAGGCCATTGAAATAATTAAATAAAAATATATTCACCTAAATGAGTCAGAACATGTCTAGCACATACTAAAAATTAAATAATCTTAGTCATTATAGTCATTTTTTATACCGCAGGACTTTATACCTAAATTGAAAATGTTTATAAGCAGAAAGCTATCTAGAAAAATTTCTCATCATTTCTTATAAAGGGTGATGATGCTACCATTATTATACATTACATGATGTACATTATTGTACATCTATATGCACGTATTATATGACTGTACTTTTATATGATGCTACATACATTATGTCAGTTAATATCTTTGAAAGTTTAGCAGGGTAGATGCTATTCTCTTTTACAAATCAATACACTGAAATAATACTTACTTCAAGTAATAAACAATAGCCATGATGTAAAACCCAGGAACCGTGAAACCCAAGGGCTAGTTCACTTGAGTGTGCTTTTCAGGTAAAACATATATTCTATTGCATTTTTCTTCCTTTATCTCTTCCTCTATTTTTCTTTCGCTCCAGCCTGCCTACCCTGAGGGTAATGGAGATAAGAGGAAGCATACAATATAAAATGATTTTTCCTGTATAATTTTATAGAACACTTTTTTTAGCCTGGTTTAGATCACTAGATTTTTAAGAGGAGAGAAAATTCACTGACAATAAGTACAAGTAAAGTCGTGAGTTTGGTGAAATCTGGCTTATCTGGATGGGCTGTTTGCTTGTGCAGAGAAGAACAGGAAGAATGTTCAGAGTTCTGTTTTGCAATGACTTCTGGAAAAGCATTCAGTGAGAATTTAAGTACAATCATAATAAACAAACATACCAAAAGATGGCTTTTTTTAAAAAAAGAATCATTTTCCCAGTCTGGGCAACATGGTAAAACCCTGTCTGTACCAAAAATCCAGAAATTTTAGCTGGGCATGGTGGCACGCACCTGTAGTCCCAGCTACTCAGGCGGCTGAGATAGGAAGATTGCTTGAGCCAGGGAGGTGGAGGTTGCAGTGAGTCAAGATCGTGCCACTGCACTCCAGCCTGGACGATAAATTAAAATTTGTTTTATGCAGCAAAAGGCCTAATTTTAAAAGTATTTTGTATATAGATGTTTTAATATAACTTGGAATCTCCATGATTACATTTTATTCCTTTCAAATGTAATTGATTCATTTTTGTTGATGACTTCCCCAAGATCAAATTAACTGTATAATAATGGGACTGTATGTGTTATTAAAGAGGAATAAATGAACCTAGATGTCTGTATAACCACTTTCAATGGAATCTTGAGGTTGAGACCTAAATTCAATCAGTATCTCTATATAAGCTAAGGTTTAAGTTTTTTGTAAGCCACAAATAACATGTAGGACTCTTAAATAATCTACAAAGAACTTAAACAAATTTACAAGAAAAAAGCAAACAACCCCATCAAAAACTGGGCAAACGATATGAACAGACACTTCTCAAAAGAAGACATTAATGCAGCCCAAAGACACATGAAAAAATGCTCATCATTACTAGTCATCAGAGAAATGCAAATCAAAACCACAATGAGATACCATCTCATGCCAGTTAGAATGGCAATCATTAAAAAGTCAGTAACAACAGATGCTGGAGAGGATGTGGAGAAATAGGAACCCGTTTACACTGTTGGTGGGAGTGTAAACTAGTTCAACCACTGTGGAAGACAGTGTGGCAATTCCTCAAGGATCTAGAACTAGAAATACCATTTGACTAAGCAATCCCATTACTGGGTATATACCCAAAAGATTAAAAATCATTGTACTATAAAGACACATGCACATGCATGTTTATTGTGGTATTATTCACAGTAGCAAAGTCTTGGAACCAACTCAAATGTCCATCAGTGATAGACTGGATTAAAAACATGTGGCACATATATACCATGGAATACTATGCAGCCGTAAAAAGGATAAGTTCATGTCCTTTGCAGGGACATGGGTGAAGCTGGAAACCATCATTCTCAGCAAACTATCACAAAGACAGAAAAGCAAACACTGCATGTTCTCACTCATAGGTGGCAACTGAACAATGAGAACACTTGGACACAGGGTGGGGAACATTACACACTGTGGCCTGTTGCGCAGGCTGCTTGGAGAGGGATAGTATTAGGAGAAATACCTAATGTAAATGACAAGTTGATGGGTGCAGCAAACCAACATGGCACATGTATGCCTATGTAACAAACCTGTACATTGTGCACATGTACCCTAGAACTTAAAGCATGATAATAAAAACAAGGAAACAATCACAGCAATGCAAACACACTCTAAGAGTCTTTCTCTATAGACTATTACAGAGTTAAAAAAAATACATAACAGGATCTGCAAAAAGCTGTTAATTATTATGTCTACAACAACTAAAATGCTATTTCTACTTACTATGACATGAATTTATAGCTTTTTTAAAGCAAACATCATTTGAGGATAAATGATCTATTCATCATAATTAGTAAACTAAACATCATAAAATATTACTCCAAAGAACTTGCTCACATTATGGTTTTGATTAGTGTTTCCCAAACTTAAATTACCAAACACCAGTTAGATGGGATTACTTACCTAAGTATGAAAAACATTATGATAAAGTCAAACACTAAAGAGATGAAGTGCATTGTGAATCCCGAAAGGGAATACATCCCACAGTGTTTAAAGGATATATTTAACAATATAACTTTCTTTTTTTCTAAAAAAGGGCTGTCTCATTAGACTGTTATGTTGAGTTTATTGTTAATGATAATGAATTGGTGAATGGATAATTCCAGCAAAATATTTACTTTCAATTTGGCCCTTCCATCATGATTTGTAGGCATTTCCAAACAAAGCATTTCTTTATGATCATGATATTTGTGATCACAATGTGGCAGACATACTGGGAACCAACTACCCTCAGAAATCTGGGAGACCATGAGGAAAGATCACCACACTGCAACAGAGATACATTGATTCTTAGTAAGTTCACAAGTTTCTATCCACCACAATGGACATCCAGTCTAAGTCTCAGTTTCTGGCATTTTTCTTGTTTTTCATCTTACTCTGGCCATTTATCCAATTTAAAAATAAAATGTACAGTTGAAGATGGGGGTGGCAGGAATTATTTTCCACTCTTGGTTTTTTATCATATGGGACAATCCAGGCCTCTTTCCTTCTCTCACTCAGTCTCACCAGTGGCCCAATCTGATTTACATGTTTGTAAGAAAAAAAAACTGTCCATATATGACAACACCTCCTTTCTCCTCCCTTTTTTTCCTTGGGGATGACCTTCTTACAAAAAGCATTATCAGGCCATAAAGTGAGGCCAGTCGCACTGAAGAGACCTGTGTTTTCTTAGTGTATGTGGGTGGGTAAATTTCTCTAATTCTGAGGTTAGTGTTAAGGAACCCATTTATCTGTGGGTCTAAACTACATCCTCTAGTCTTTATCTGCAACAAATGTGACATTTTGGCCTTCCATCTGCCTTCTCACCTCCCTCCTTTGTCTTATTTCACAGTTGATTCAGAACTCTTCATCCAACCCCTTAAAGATCTTTACAATCTATCAAGGAAAAATCAACATGTGGGAATGACAGGGATTTTGCTTCCCTTGCCATTTGAAATAGATTCTATTTGTGGTTATGAATTAGCTATTTCCCATGCTTTCTTTAGGTAATTCCTAATATTACTTATTCCTCAATGTGTCATTTGAGGCCATAGAAAGTTTCCTGTATGTATTTTCGTAGGAGTACTGAGTTCATAACTAATGCTTCTCTTCATACACTAACAAGCAGATGCTGTGTATAGTTTGAAGATCTGTTCCGGACCTGTTGAAGTTACTTTCTCTTGCCCAGTTTCTTATGGTCAGTGGCATGCATGCATGAGATAGTTGGCCTGGGTTTGAACTGCAGTCTATGACCCAGGAATAGAGCAAAATTCACCAGCCCACGCAGAGATCAAACCCAGACTTTGGCCTCATTAGCTCCATGATTCAACCAACTGAGCTAATTAACCACAGATGCACAATTATTACCAACTGCTGATTACACTTCTTGAAGAATTATAGGTTGACAAATTGTTTCAAAGTGTATTTAGAATAAATTTGGATGAGTTGTATTAAATATATTTGCAGAAGTAAAAAAATTCTCATTTTCCCCCCAAATTCGAATATCATTGTGGTAAGTACATACAAATAAAAAACTAACCTAGAATAAAAAATACAATGATGCATCCTTCCTCCCCCCACTCCCCATCACACACACATACACACACACATATGCACACACATATACACACAGTTGTGTACAAACGTCCAGTAGCATTTATAAGCTCTCCCATGGATATCTGGTATTCTATGGTTATATCAACAGCATGTTTGCAATCAATTCACTTTGTTTTCATTACCATTTTCTCTTATTTATGAATCAGTTCCTTAATCTTGTCCTAAAATCTTACACTCCACAGTTTGTTCATTCGCTCACCATGCACCTTTTATTTCTTTTGCATTTTGTCTTCTTGCTATTATAGACTGATGGAAAATTCTTTTATGACAATATGAACAATTTCTTGCAAAATCTGTGGTAAATGTTAATAAATCTAGCAAAATAATTTTCCAATACAAATTACTACTGATGGAGTGTCCTGAGAATACTTATCTACACATTCTGTGATTTGTAGAAACAAATAAAATAAATCAAAGTATATTAAGTGATTGCTCTGTGATACTTAGGTTACTTGGAAGACCTGAACTACATAAGCATTAAATCGAAGGTGAAAATGCCTTGTACTCCTAAAATTCTTTTGCTTTTCCTAATTTGTTCTTTGATTACAAAATAATAATAAGATTCTGTGTGCTTTGAGCTTAAGAAACACATACAAGACTTTTATGATATTCTCTGAATGAAAATTAAGTTAAATATGTATATTATAATTAAAATATAATAAATTATATTTAAAAGTTCTAACTTGTGAAATTTAAGTATAGTTTCTTACACTGATCTAAACTTTTCACATGGAAGTAGATTTATACGAGCAATTTTCAGATAAACTTTGTGCTCATGTTTAGGGTGAGAATTTCTGCCAGGTATAGTGGCTCATGCCTGTAATCCCAGCACTTTGGGAGGCTGAGGCAGTCAGATCACTTGAGGCCAGGAGTTCGAGACCAGCCTGGGCAACATGGTGAAATCTTGTCTCTACTAAAGATACAAAAATTAGCTGGGCGTGGTGGTGCACACTTGTAATCCCAGCTACTCAGGAGGCTGAGACATGAGAGTTACTTGAATCCAGGAGGGAAAGGTTACAATGAGCAGAGATTGTGCTGCTGCACTCCAGCTTGAGTGACAGAGTGAGACTCTGTCTCAAAAACATATAAAATAAATAAATAAATAAATAAATAAATAAGAACTTCCAGTTCCTGGTTTGAATCTACACCAACTTGTATTAATTCAGCATAGTTTCTTTGAGATACATCCATTTTGAGACTTTTTCTCTCAAATAGCTACTTAATTTTTTGTTTTTAATATGAATAATCTGGTACTGTCAATTCTTGGTCCTTGTCATTTGATTCAACATTTTAAATATGCTTTATACTTTGTTCAATAATGTTCATTTTCTGAAGTGGTCATCAAATATATCAAAATGCTTATTAAATATTGCTGTACTATTTATGCATCATTTGTGATTTTGAGTGTTACTGAAGCCTGTGATGTCTTCTCCCCCTATCCCCAGGATCCCGGCACAGCTTCACTTCTTCCATCCTTACATTCTCCTCTAAACTACTTACAACTTTCTCTTCATCATTAACAAAGAAGTCTGTTTTTGTTCTTTAGGAAAGTAACTTCCGCTTTAATGATTATGTTATAATTATCACCATATCTGCAGGAAAATAATTGACAAATTATACACAAAACGATGAACTCTCTATAAAATTTAAGTCTATTTTCCCCCTCAAGCTTTGTTAGAGCCAGGGCTGATGAAGCCACCTGTAAAAATCATGCTAAAGCTCTAGTACAGTTTTTCTTCAGACAAGTACAATTCAGAAAGTGAAGTCTTTTTCTCCTCTTTTCAAAAGGAAAGCACTATATGGCTAAGAGAA
>NW_016820640.1:859236-864770 GCF_001698545.2 Rhinopithecus bieti | reverse complement strand
TGTTCCGGACCTGTTGAAGTTACTTTCTCTTGCCCAGTTTCTTATGGTCAGTGGCATGCATGCATGAGATAGTTGGCCTGGGTTTGAACTGCAGTCTATGACCCAGGAATAGAGCAAAATTCACCAGCCCACGCAGAGATCAAACCCAGACTTTGGCCTCATTAGCTCCATGATTCAACCAACTGAGCTAATTAACCACAGATGCACAATTATTACCAACTGCTGATTACACTTCTTGAAGAATTATAGGTTGACAAATTGTTTCAAAGTGTATTTAGAATAAATTTGGATGAGTTGTATTAAATATATTTGCAGAAGTAAAAAAATTCTCATTTTTCCCCCCAAATTCGAATATCATTGTGGTAAGTACATACAAATAAAAAACTAACCTAGAATAAAAAATACAATGATGCATCCTTCCTCCCCCCACTCCCCATCACACACACATACACACACACATATGCACACACATATACACACAGTTGTGTACAAACGTCCAGTAGCATTTATAAGCTCTCCCATGGATATCTGGTATTCTATGGTTATATCAACAGCATGTTTGCAATCAATTCACTTTGTTTTCATTACCATTTTCTCTTATTTATGAATCAGTTCCTTAATCTTGTCCTAAAAATCTTACACTCCACAGTTTGTTCATTCGCTCACCATGCACCTTTTTATTTCTTTTTGCATTTTGTCTTCTTGCTATTATAGACTGATGGAAAAATTCTTTTATGACAATATGAACAATTTCTTGCAAAATCTGTGGTAAATGTTAATAAATCTAGCAAAATAATTTTTCCAATACAAATTACTACTGATGGAGTGTCCTGAGAATACTTATCTACACATTCTGTGATTTGTAGAAACAAATAAAAATAAATCAAAGTATATTAAGTGATTGCTCTGTGATACTTAGGTTACTTGGAAGACCTGAACTACATAAGCATTAAATCGAAGGTGAAAAATGCCTTGTACTCCTAAAAATTCTTTTGCTTTTCCTAATTTGTTCTTTGATTACAAAATAATAATAAGATTCTGTGTGCTTTGAGCTTAAGAAACACATACAAGACTTTTTATGATATTCTCTGAATGAAAATTAAGTTAAATATGTATATTATAATTAAAATATAATAAATTATATTTAAAAGTTCTAACTTGTGAAATTTAAGTATAGTTTCTTACACTGATCTAAACTTTTCACATGGAAGTAGATTTATACGAGCAATTTTCAGATAAACTTTGTGCTCATGTTTAGGGTGAGAATTTCTGCCAGGTATAGTGGCTCATGCCTGTAATCCCAGCACTTTGGGAGGCTGAGGCAGTCAGATCACTTGAGGCCAGGAGTTCGAGACCAGCCTGGGCAACATGGTGAAATCTTGTCTCTACTAAAGATACAAAATTAGCTGGGCGTGGTGGTGCACACTTGTAATCCCAGCTACTCAGGAGGCTGAGACATGAGAGTTACTTGAATCCAGGAGGGAAAGGTTACAATGAGCAGAGATTGTGCTGCTGCACTCCAGCTTGAGTGACAGAGTGAGACTCTGTCTCAAAACATATAAAATAAATAAATAAATAAATAAATAAATAAGAACTTCCAGTTCCTGGTTTGAATCTACACCAACTTGTATTAATTCAGCATAGTTTCTTTGAGATACATCCATTTTGAGACTTTTCTCTCAAATAGCTACTTAATTTTTTGTTTTAATATGAATAATCTGGTACTGTCAATTCTTGGTCCTTGTCATTTGATTCAACATTTTAAATATGCTTTATACTTTGTTCAATAATGTTCATTTTCTGAAGTGGTCATCAAATATATCAAAATGCTTATTAAATATTGCTGTACTATTTATGCATCATTTGTGATTTTGAGTGTTACTGAAGCCTGTGATGTCTTCTCCCCTATCCCCAGGATCCCGGCACAGCTTCACTTCTTCCATCCTTACATTCTCCTCTAAACTACTTACAACTTTCTCTTCATCATTAACAAAGAAGTCTGTTTTGTTCTTTAGGAAAGTAACTTCCGCTTTAATGATTATGTTATAATTATCACCATATCTGCAGGAAAATAATTGACAAATTATACACAAAACGATGAACTCTCTATAAAATTTAAGTCTATTTTCCCCTCAAGCTTTGTTAGAGCCAGGGCTGATGAAGCCACCTGTAAAATCATGCTAAAGCTCTAGTACAGTTTTCTTCAGACAAGTACAATTCAGAAAGTGAAGTCTTTTTCTCCTCTTTTCAAAAGGAAAGCACTATATGGCTAAGAGAAAATTCCTAGACATTGTGGGTTTCTAATGTCTTTCTAAAATAGAAATAGCAACCACAAGGTCAAAGAGCCCTAATTGCTTCATTCAATAAAATTCACACAATATTTTACTTACATGTCTAGAATTCCTCTCTGATCGACAACATAGAGATAATTTGATTACAACAATATAACCAATAAAGATCTATCATGTAAAAACCATGCTTTTCAGAGAGACTTAACTGGTCAAAATATACTATTAATGGATGCACAGAGACTTGGTATAAAGCTATCTAAATGTCCAAGGGGAAAAAAGCATATTAAAAGCAATCTTTTTTAGATTGCTCCTTTGGATAACTTACTTGTCAATTCATTGACATAAGGAAATCAGTCATCAAAACAGGACAGATGGAATTGCCCAGGCTGTTGCTGACAAAATTATGTGACATTGATACAATCAATACAATACATGAAAACAATCATACACTGACGCTTAGGTCAGAGGCTATATAGCAAAAAATACCACACAATGGTTAAGGTTCTTTGATACAGTTCTAAAAACAAACAAACAACAGCAAGACATTGTTTACAACATTCACACTTCAATTACAAAATAAGCCTCACCCTTCCAAAGAGGAGGAAAGAAATTTTCTATTTAATAGAATGAATTCTCATGCTTGTACTGCTGAACCCCATGACATCATAAATGACCCCTGAGTGGCATTCCAATTAAGTAGTATGAATCAATACTTTAAATATATAAAATGTACTCTTTTATCATTCATAAGATTCATATCAGAATCAACTCTGTGTCTTCATCACATTTGCTATAAGTTTAATGTGGACCCTGGATTCTGACAATCTACAGAATTAGTGAGAAGTTGAAATGTGTTCATCAACACAGAACTCAAATTCTTAGTTTACCTTTCTGCCATCTTCTGGCAGCTAGCTTACCTTCCATACTATACATAGTTGATTGGTTCAGTTGCTTAGTAGATGGCATTAATAATACTACTGGAAGATGGCATCCATTATGTATCAGCTGCCTTCTTCCATGTGATGGATACAGAACTTTCAGTGCCAAGCCATCAAATGGGTCACCAATTCTTACCATCAATCTCAAAAGTACCAGCTATTGTCTATAATGGGGATGGACTGAGACAGCATGTGTCGGTTTCAGCAAATTTTTCTGCAACTGTTGGAAAATAATTCAAAGTACGTGCTCCTAGTAGATTGTGATAGTGGATAGTACTATGTAGTACTATCTTTGTATAAGCAGGACAATGTGGATTTTTAACAATGCCTTTAACTGAAAGATAAGGAATGAATTAATGGTAACCTATTTTGCCCATGGAATGAAACCAACAACTGTCAGACCAAACATATGAAGGTAGTTTTAAGATTAAAATATAGATATATAGTGTTATTATAAATTAAATGCCTCAGGCATCGTCTCCTTTTCAGTGTTCTAATTGCCACCACCTAAAGCTAAAAGCTTATCACTCACTTCACACCTGTATTCCTGGAAATGTTTCCTATGGACTGTCAAAGCTCGAGCTGCCTCCAGATTCTCTCTCCACCCTCCAACTGTCACCTATATATTGCATGTCACTTCTGGAATAATCCATATTAAATGCTGCTTTCATTATATTGTAACTCTGCTTAAAAATCAATTATGGTGCCCTATTTCAGACCGCATCAAACACAGACTATTCTATCCAGGTGTCAAAGCCATATGTAAACTGTTTCCATAATACTCATCTGATTTATTTATTTGTTATTATTTATTTATTTTTACTGGAACATACCAAGAAATACTTCAGGGTTACGTCCTCACTGCTGTATCGTTGGAAACTGCATTCTTTCATTCATGAGATTGCCCTCATGCAAAGTGCCCTCCACTTTTACTTTTGTCTCACTAACAAAGTTCTACATCATCTTCAATACTATAACCCTGGTGCTTCCATGAAGTACTCGCTCATTATTGCCACTATCATTCAGCTCCATCTTCTGTCAATTCCTATAACTCTAACACCACTTCCTGGTGAATGACTTTTTATTATTCAAGATTCTTTTATGTCTTTTAGAGACATTTCCATAATTATATCACAATATATTTGAGGAGAACTATGTTAATTATCAGTAACTTTTACGATAACAAAAATGGTATGGAAATACAGCAAGCACTCAGAAATTATCGATCAATTATAGTGCATTGTCACAAGCAATAAAAAACAGAACAAGCTATTTCCACCTATTTCTGAATGCGAAAAACATTTTCATCTTGCTTTTCCAGTAATAAAAGTGGTTTTCAATATATAACAAAATATTTTTTGTTATGAAGTTAATATTTGTTACAAGGTACTATAGGAGGTAAAGCTCTTATATATAAAAACATTTAAATTTCCATACATATGTGTGGCTCAAAATTTCAGAGCAATGAGAAGATACGTAAACAGCTTAATTTCTGCTAACTCCAAGAAATACACTTGTCCCTTATTAAAAAATGTAGAAACTGACACCCAAACACTACACATCTATTTCCCCCCAAAGCAGCACAACTATTTCAATAAATACAAGGAACTTGGCAATAAATTAACATTTAATAAATCTGCACTAAAGAATTATTTTGGGTTTCTGAAAACATGTATTTTCTTTCTGATTCTTTTATTCTTTTGAACCAAATAAGCTAGCAATGAGGGTTTTTCAACCTCTGTGATGAGTAACAGTACCACAAACCTCAAGGGTGATCAATTTTTGTCAAACTGCAAGAATAGGTATTGGATAGATTTAACCATTTTGAACTTTTGTGTGTGTGCATAAAATACTTAGTGTAAATTTCATCTGTACATTTCTTTAAGTGTCACTTACATTTCCAGAAAAGAATTTATATTGAAATTCTTGTTAAATTTTTACAGACTTTTAAAGAAGTGACATACTAAATTCAAAAAGTACAACACTTTTATTTTGTAGTTACTACTTTAAAAGCACAGGGATTACTGACAAATTATCCCAACCAACCAAATATGTCATCCGGTAGAAACTCTCCTAGATAAATATCCAGCTTTTCTGGACCTCATTATTGTGCTCTGTACACATGGCTTTATCCTGTCCATTCTTCCTTAACAATGGAATCTGCCTATCCACATACTTATGCATATATAGCACGTTTAAGAGTTGCACATAGCCGGGCGCGGTGGCTCAAGCCTGTAATCCCAGCACTTTGGGAGGCCGAGACGGGCGGATCACGAGGTCAGGAGATCGAGACCATCCTGGCTAA
>NW_016820640.1:853672-855691 GCF_001698545.2 Rhinopithecus bieti | reverse complement strand
CATTTTCTAGCATGGAGGTTTTCTTTTTTCCCTTTTTTAAAAAAAGAGTCTTTGATCTTTTGCCTTAACGAGCCTAGTCAATATGTAAAGAATCAAAATTGTGAGTGCTAATGCCCTTATTTTGTTAAACCAAGTATTAAACATTGTACTGTTTGTGTGGTCTGAACACTCAATTGGAATTGAACCTTGCATGATTGAGGTGTTTGAAGACTCGGGAAATAAATGCTCTAATCAAAAAGGCGAAGTCATGTCTTGCCAGAAAGCCATTTTCTTTATTTTAGATGAATTAAGCTAAATAATGAAAGCATCACTTCTTTCCAGCTAAGAGTTAATCAAGAATTACATTTGACAAGGCAAAGCCATTAATAAACATGGATCCTTATAACTCATCATATGGTCTGATAATGTAAATTGATAACTATACTTTTAGTCCACTATTATAAATTAATAAACACTTCAAAAATTCAAACTCTACCACTGGTTATTAAAAGAAAGACTACCACAATTTGCTGATTAACAAGTGTAAATACTATATTAAGTAAGACATAAGTATATATAAAAATGCAAATGTAAATATAAATATGTATCCAAATGTCATAGATGATATTAACAGATGGAAAAGAAAAAACTTTTGATTCATTTTCTAGTTTTGAAGTGACAGCCCTAAACATAAGCTAACAGAACTGATTATCAAAGCAATTGGTCTATTTTTTCATCAGTTATTTACTTATAAATTGAGTGCATATCTTAATTACCATGTTCCCAATTTTTTTCTTTGGGAACAAACATATGGTTGGCTGAACAGAAAGCATAGTATCAAAAATAAAACACTTGTATTCCAAGAATGCTACAAAAATAAATAGGGTTTAATGACTTCTATTTGGTTACAGCTATGCAGAGTTAGTTTGCATAATTCTTAAAATAAACTTACATGCAGATGTATATAGAACATAACAACCATACATACATTATTTTAAATAATCTTAATTTGTTCAAATGCTTAATAGTTATATATCTTTAAGCTATTTTTTGGTGACTCAGCAACCAAATTTTATAAACATTTCTGAAAATCTCTGGACATGTAGACCTGAGGTTATTTTAAAACAAAAATATTAAAGAAATCTAACGGTTTGCAAATTAAATCTGACAACAGTTGAACATGCTTCCAATAGCCTTTTAAAATGCCTGTCTCTCTCTTTCTCTCTCTCTCTTCTTTCCACCTTCCACCATGATGCAGCAAAAAGGTCATCACCAGATGCTGGCACACTAATCTCAGACTTTCCAGAATTTCCAGAATTGTGAAAAAAATAATTTCTGTTCATTATAAATTACCCAGCCTATGGTATTCTGTTACGGTAGCACAGGACAGACTAAGACAAAATTTTACATAAATGTTGGGGCATATTTACCAAATATTAAACCATAGGTAAGATTTCAACTAGTAAAAATGGGAGAAATAAAGCTATAGGGAAAGGGACTGAAAATTATACCAGCTTGACACAGTTCTAAGGTGTGGGAGGAAAAGTTGAGAAATAAAGTGAAGAGAAAGGAGATTGGGACTGGGCTGTAAAGAACGGGTCAACTGGACCACGCATTTGGAATTTGTTCTGTGAATAACTAGGAATCATTGATATTCTCTGCACAATGCAGTCAGAATGTGCTGTAAGGAGAGCTTTGTGGAAGTAGTGGATTAGAGGCAGTAAGTGGAAAGACAGGAGCCTAGAAAACCATTACAGAAAATGGTGTAAAACATTTTTTAAATGTACCACTAATTAGCATAAATGAAAGAAATCTAGTTTAAAATGACAAATTACACATTTTAAATACTCATCTAATTAGCAGACATTAAACATTATGAGACTTTCCAATATCAGCGAGAGGTAAATTTGGAAATCTCACAAATTTCTCATAATAATATAAGTAGAATATGCAAATAGAAAAACAAAAAACAAAAACATGAGATAGCTGATTCATTTGTATATGAGGAAAGACCTAATTTTAAAGAGATCATTTACTTTT
>NW_016820640.1:841664-853262 GCF_001698545.2 Rhinopithecus bieti | reverse complement strand
ATTTTAAATCTAAGATACCAAAAGCATTTATATTTTAATGTGCTCTTAACATTAAAAATACAAAGTATTTTTTGCTCATGAATTTCTTAGCTGAAAATACGTTAGTAATTGAATTTAAGAAGTGATTTATGTTTAGATACTAAATTAAAGACATATTCCATAAAAATGATAAAAGTCTCTTGCTAAAAGTAGATCAAAGCAATATTAAAATAAGCAAACACTTATTTTAATTATATATTACATTAAGAAACTCATGAAAAATATGTCTTAAATGACATAATTCTTCATAATTCTTAAGTATTCATTCAAACAACTATGCTGTTTCACCTTCTCTTGACCCCTGTCCTGTCCTCCTGAAAACAATATCTGATAGTTTAGAAGAGGAGGAGGGAGATCATTTTTGTTTAATCTCCTCCTTTAACTTAAATATGGGCATGTTGCATGTGTATGTAAAGCCCAAAACAGCATCAAAGAGATTTCTAAGCTTCCTTTTTTTTTTTTTAAGACGGAGTCTTGCACTGACATGAAGAGAGTTGTAGGCCTGGGATGGCCATAGGAATGGGAGAAAGAAGTCTCTCAGAAATGACAGTCATGAATTAATGACTAAGAACCAGATGGAATCATGGAAACCTTAGTGAATAACTGAGTAGACAGATGACTGAACAGACCTGAGGTCCCCTACCAAAACTTAGACTAGACATCAGCCAAAGTGAGGAGAAAGCCTGAATTGACTGTGGCTGGTTTTTACCACCTGGAGGACAAATGGGAACTTGCAATAAAAATTATGTCAAGATTTAATGAAAATAAAGTCAAATTTCTTGCAGAAGAGAATTTCCTCTTTTAGAAAAGTTTTTTTAAAAAACATTCTGTCTCTTTTTAAAATTTTTTATTTCCATAGGTTTTTGGGGAACAGTTTGTATTTGGTTACACGAGTAACTTCTTGAATACATGAGTAAGTGGTGATTTCTGAGATTTTGGTGCACCTATCACCTGGACAATAGACACTGAACTCAATTTGTGGTCTTTTATCCCTTGCCCCTTCCCACCCTTTCTCCTTAGTCCCCAAATTCCATTGTATCATTCTCATACCTGTGCATCCTCATAGCTTAGCTCCTGCTTATGAAAGAGAACATAAGATGTTTGGTTTTTCACTCCTGAGTTACTTCCATTAGAATAATAGTCTCCAGTTTTATCCAGGTTGCTGTGAATGCAGTTGACTTGTTCCATTTTATGGCTGAGTAGTATTCCATACATATATCACAATTTCTTTATCTGCTCATTGATTAATGGGCATTTAGACTGGTTTCATGTTTTTGCAATTGCAAATTGTGCTGCTATAAACATGTTTGTACAAATTTTTTTTTGTATAATGACTTATATCCTTTGGGTAGATACCCAGTAGTGGGATTACTGGATCAAATGGTAGTTCTACTTTTAGTTCTTTAAGGAATCCCCATGCTGTTTTCCATAGTGGTTGTACTAGTTTATATTTCCACCAGGTGTGTAGAAGTGTTTCCTTTTCACCACATCCATGCCAACATCCATTACTTTTTGATTCTGGCCATTCTTGGAGGAGTAAGGCAGTATTGCATTGCGGTTTTGATTTGCATTTCCCTGCTCATTAGTGACGTTGAGCATTTTTTATATGTTTGTTGGCTTTTGTATACTTACAGCCAACTGATCTTTGACAAAGCAAGCAAAAACATAAAGTGGGGAAGGGACATCCTATTCAACAAATGGTTCTGGGATAATCGGCTAGTCACAGGTAGGAGAATGAAACTGGATCCTCATCTCTCACCTCAAACAAAAATCAACTCAAGATGGATCAAGGACTTAAATCTAAGACCTGAAACTGTAAAATTCTATAACATAACATCAAAGAAACCCTTCTAGACATTGGCTTAGGCAAACACCTCATGACCAAGAACCAAAATACAAATGTAACAAAAACAAAGATAAATAGGTGGGTCTTAGTTAAACTAAAGAGCTTCTGCACAGCAAAAGGAACAGTCAGCAGAGGAAACAGATAACCTACAGACTTACAGAGTGGGAGAAAATCTTCACAATCTAGACATCCGACAAAGGACTAATATCCAGAATCTATAAGGAACTCAAACAAATTAGCAAGAAAAATACCAAACAATCCCATCAAAAAGTGGGTCAATGACATGAATAGGCAATTCTCAAAAGAATATATACAAATGGCAAACAAACATATTTAATTCTCTTTTGAAAGCATTTAAATGCTCTTGATACTTGTTGACCATACATAGGTCAGAGCTATTGTTCTGTCTGGTCAAGGAAATACTTCACTAAAGGGAGAAGGGGGATAGAACTTGAAGGGGAATGAGGTAAGGATTTAGGTTAGTAAAGGATCTACCAATCCAATGTGCTCATGAGTTATGACTGGTTTTCAAATTATCTCAAAATATATTACTTTGTTTGCATTGTAAAATTTTTTAAAATTCTGCTTTTGAATGTGACTATAAATGACAGTTATAAAAGACAGAGGCTTTATATGTTTATGACGTGGACATGACTCAACATACATATTTTAAAATGACAATTCTATAATAAAATATGATATAATTTTTTTGGCAGCATAAATTAGAAAAGAACTATTATCAAATTAAGTAATTAGGTTTTTATCTCTGGTTTTGTTAAAAGTTCACTGATGTGCTTGCATAATGTGGCAATGATGATGAACTACATTAAAACCCAAGTGATAATGAATCCTAAAAGACTTCTAGACAGTGAAATTGATTCATCTTTGTGACATTCAACTTCATTTTCTTTGACTAATATTGACCCCAAAGACACCTCACTAATGCTTATAGATCTAATCAAAAGTCGAACAATAGCTTAACTAATATTGGCCTAAAGCATATTTTCTAAGATGTAATAACTGCCTAAAACTTATTTAATTCTCAAAGAAAAAAAATACCTTCTCAGAGTGCATTTCTTTCTGTGGTTATTTAACCTTACTGTAACTTTGTTTTACAGCATAGAAAATAAAATCATTCTTATTTCTCAATTATGATCATTCATATGAAGGTGGCATAAACATAATAAGAGTTGAGCAATATGTTATTAAGGTCAAATATTTAATTTATTTTGCTCCAATTTATTTTATATCATTGGCATTCTTTCTGATGAGCTAATGCAGGAAAACATTGCCGTATCCGGGTTAGATCACTGAAAACTTCACACTTTGAGAAGGCTGTACTTCAAACAAGTTGAGTGGTATAAAAGTACAAAAACCAAAAAAATCTGGTAGGAAGGAGTGATATCCAAAGTGCTGAGAAAATTTTAATCATGTTTTCATGTTTAAACTCATATTGAACAGTACTGATTTAAAAATTTCAAGCCAAAATATAAAGTGGATTTAAGAAAAATAAGATTTGCAGAAATACAACAAACAGCAAGATTTGGGTACTCGTCCTTTTATTTAAAAAATATTTTTTCCTAGACGTTGCATTTTGTCTTTAAAATACAAGGCATCTATTAAAGAAATTATCCCCCATTAACATTAGAAGACAATAAGATTATGGTTGAGACTTTTGTCACATCGGTCCTGCATTTGTAATTTTAGGTAGTTTACTGGCTTACCAGGTCTCAAGCGCTGTTCACTTCTGCCATAAACATACTGCTGAATTAATCCACTTACATCAATGAACTAACTTCCATCTATATCATTATAATGATTACAGTCTAAGTTTCTCTAAGAGAGAAACCAGATTTGTCTATTCAGAACAATCTACATAGCAACCTCTCAATATGTTCATAATTGAACTCATCATCTATCCCCCAAATCTGTTCTTTGTAGTAAGTTATTGGCACCTTCATCTACCCAGTTTTTCTTGCAAACCTTTGGGAGTTGTAAGATTTCCAGCTGTGCTGACCTCCCACACATGGATGGTAAAGTACTGTCAATTTGATATTTAAAATATATTTCTTGGTTAACTTACTCAACTCTATCTTCTCAGTCTTGTCTTCTTTGACCGTGCTCTTCTTCCTTTATCTTTCTTGCTTGATCAACTTACACAGCTATCACAATTGCACACACTTCCAGATATCAATCTAAAATGTAAATTTGATCAATTCATGCTCATTCTTAAATGTATTCTTTTGTTCCTTGCTGTCTTTAAATTTTAGTTCAAAGTTGTTATTGCATGTAAAGCTCTTGTGATCTGGAACATTCCTCCTTTTTTTGTCCCTCCTCCTCCTCCCTTCTACATTTCAAACACATCGTATTGTTATTTCTCAAGTGTCATTATTATTTGTTATGATGCCTGGAACTCTCTTATCCATTTTGACCAAATGCCTGACTTTTGGAATTGATTCCCTCACATTCCCTCCTCTGGGAGGCGACACCTGAAGCTTTCACTCCAGGTTATGGATAATGCACTTCCCTCTAGGACAGATAATATAACTTACACCTACTGAGTCTTCAAAGCCTACTGAAGAGGCTAATATGTAGTCGTTGCTCAATGCTTTTTGATTTAATTCATAAACTAATAGACGCTTTAGTAGATCAAAATAAATGATGGAGACTACCTACATGTTTTATGAAATACAAATGTTAAATATTTTTTATTTTTAATGTGCTCAATTTAGGTTTACATATGTTGGATTCTATACATTTTAGATATTTAATTGATGTTGACCACTAAAACTTGACATCTATTTTACTGACTGTGCAGGGAAAAGGAGTGTCATTACACAAACTTTGTCTACTTCTTTCATAGAAAAAAGGTCCAAAAAGGTATTTTGAGATGGTCATAATTTATTCACACACTACCTTACTATTCTGGCTTTTTCATTAACTGAGTTGAAATAAAAATACTAAGTAGGTATTATGGATGAAGTATATAATAATGTCTGTGCTGAAAAGTCTCCATTTAGTTGAAGTCTTTAGGTTTTGGGTGCTAAATAGAAAAGCTGAGGTTGTGTTTGGGGGATAGAGAGGTGAGTCTTCTCTTCCTATGGATTCTAATTCATTTGGAGTTTCACTCAAAAGTGCTTGATTGACTGGAGGCTTAATCTTCACACTACTGACCTGAATATATGGAGAACTCAAGAGTGTGTTTGGTCTCTTTGGATGTCTTAAATCAGGAGGTGCTCAAACATCACTACAGATAAGATTGACTCACTAACGTTTGTTGTGAAAAAGGAATATGAGGTAACTCAACTATCACATCATGATTGTGAAATGAATACTAGTTAACTCTTTTCCCTTTGCTCCATATACTACTCTCCAATATAGAGGCTTTATAAAATATTAGTTCTCTGAATTATAACATATATTTTAAAGCTTTTATGGAACCACCAAAAAAGGAAATACATTTTCCTTTCTAACAATGGTATTAATAGAACATGCACATGTTCTCAAAGCAAGTCAAAGCTGAAGACTAAGGCAATTATAAGCATACATCAGGCACAAAGATCGTTTCTGCCTCGATAATCCAGGTAATTGAAACTGAAACAGGTTCAGGCATCTAATTGGCACAATTTTCCTCTTTGCTTTGGTAGTAGAGACTCAAGATGTTTTTACACGTCTGGAACCAGTTTTAAGCTATGTTATTCTTCTCGGTCCATAATACATTTTGAAATATGGGACAAGTTACTGGAGTTTCACATGATATGTTCAGGCAATAAATTAATTTCACAGCAATAAATGAGAAAGTAAAGCCTTCATATAATTCTGCACAGGCAGAACTGGCATACAGAGCTCTTGAGATATACTCATAAGCTCTGGATTACATGTGCATACATACAAAAATATGTACATACATTTCTCCAAATTGACCTTCTCTTTTAGTCCTTTTTTTTTTTTTTTTTTTTTTTTGATGGAGTCTCACTCTGTCACCCAGGCTGGAGTGCAAGTGCAATGGCATGATCTTGGCTTACTGCAACCTCAGCCTCCGGGGTTCAATCGATTCTCCTGCCTCAGCCTCCTGAGTAGCTAGGACTACAGGCATGCGCCACCATGCCCAGCTAATTTTTGTATTTTTAGTAGAGACAGGGTTTCACCATGTTGGTAAGGCTGGTCACAAACTCCTGACCTCGTGACCCGCCCACCTTGGCCTTCCGAAGTGCTGGCTTTACAGGTGTGAACCACTGTGCCCAGACCCTTCTCTCTTCTTCTACAGGCACCTCAAATTTAATGTCCAAAACTGTACAGCTAAAAAGCTAGTCAAGATCATGATTACCCAGTTCTATGAACGTATCATGCACATTCCCAAACACACACACATGCACATACAAACATACATATGCACACCCATGTGCAGCCACATGTATGATATATGTGCACATACACAAGAGTACATATGCACAGATAGCAGTGCATAAAAGAAAGTTCACACATACAAACATGCATACAAGTACATACATGCACACATATATGCACACACATATACTCTTACATTTTATTGTGCATAAATTATCAAGTTCTATACTTTATATACTAGGTGGATTCCATCCATTATTTAGGGTCTACATCAAATCCCACCATGGCCTAGACCACTCTGCTTTAATCCACCTAAAGTAATGAAGAATGGCCACCAACTGTGGCAAATGATTACATTTTAAAATTTCCACTCAATTACGGATCAATACAACGGAAAAATACAATGCAAAGTAATAATTAGCTTAGTGTAATAAAAATACAGATAAAATGTGAGATGGTGTTGGAATTATTAGATAGCAAAAATAAAATTATTTTGTCAAAATGCTCAAAGGTTTCTAAATTCTCATTTCCAATTTCTCTTCTTATGGCATCATGAATCGGAAACAGCTGGTGACCTGGAAGCAGACCACACACCACACTTTGAGAAGCCCTGCTCTTAAGAAACTAGTATTCACCAACACAGTGGCTAGCACCTGCCTGCTCACTACACATATTAAAGAACAGATCCCAATGCTGCTAGGAGAAGACACCAGAGTCTGTGTTTTTGAGTGTTTCTTTTCCAACTTTAGACATGTGTGTTTCCTATTTTTGACATTTTTTATTTAGAAAGTTTTGAAATACTTAGTATTAGCATTAGCTTGGTGATTCAGAGTCAGAGGTGCACAATAGATATTTTCAATCATAATCCATTCCTCAATTAGTTATGAAACACAATCTCTATGCCAGACACTGTCCCAGATGCTAGGATCCAAATTGGTGTAAAACCTGATCCCTGAATTACACAAACCCAAATTAAATTCATTTTGTGAAATAGCTGGCATGTAATCTTCAAAAGCGTCAGGGTCAAAAAAGTCAAGAAAAGTCTATGGTACTTTCCTACACTGACAGACACTAATAAAACATGACTACTAAACAGCGCACATCACTTAGAAACGAGTTCTCACACCTTAAAGGACAGTAATCGGAATTCACTTGGACAGCCCATAAAACCTGAATGGAATCTGAGGATTAGATGGTAATCAATGTTATTTCTAGGCAGGTTGGACTGCCATAACACAATGTGATAGCTTATGTGGCTTAAGCAACAATATATATATTTTTTTCTCAGTTTTGGAGGTTGGACAGTCCAAGATCAAGATACTGGCCAGAGATACCCCAGTGAGGGTTCTCCTGGTCTGCTAACAATGGCTTTCTTGCTGCACCCTCACACGGGAAACAAGAGAAAGGAAACAAGCCCTCTTGTATCTCTTTTCACAAGGGCAATAATCTTTCCTTCCTTCCTTCCTTCCTTCCTTCCTTCCTTCCTTCCTTCCTTCCTTCCTTCCTTCCCTCCCTCCCTTCCTTCTTTCCTTCCTTCTCTGTCTCCCTCCCTCCCCCCTTCTTTCCTTCCTTCTTTCCTTCCTCCCTTCCTTCCTTCTTTCCTTCTGTTCCTTGCTTCCTTCCTTTCTTTCTTCCTTTCCTTCCTTTCTTCCTTTCTTGCTTTGAGCCAACATTTAAAACCATGATATTTTATAAAAAATTCCAATACTCAACTTCTTAAATCTTCAGAAGTGGTAGCCACTGGAACACATAATTTATCAGAACAGTTGACTAGAGTATTCATTCTAGTATTCTAGAAGTAGCCCTTATAGCACAGATGTTAACCATATGATCACCCGTTCCTCAGTACCCACCATTTTCCATTATCTGATATTTGTTGTTATACTCATTTTTTTGCATGCCATAGGGGCTAGAGGTACTTGCATTTGTATCCCTAGCAAAATAGACAACAATGAGGAGATTAGAGTTTTTTTTTTTTTTTTTTTTTTTTTTTTTTTTAAGGCGTTGCTAAGATATGCATTTGAAACACTAAGTTTCAGGCTCTGGGTTTTAAAAGTTCAGCAACAGGCTAAAAAAATAAATAAATTAGAAAAGACTGACCAAGACACTTGCCTTCTTCCCAATGACTTATTGACTTGCTCAGTAAAAGGCATGTGAAGTCAGAGTTGGAGCTAGTGACTTTTGTAAGTGAGATAAGAAAAATAACTCACTCGGTATTACATTCTGTTTCAAAGGGATATTTCACTCCCACTATTATCTAATTTTTCTTTAAATGAAACTGCAATTGTTACATCTGTTCACTGTGTTTTTTTTTAAATTTATTTTACTAGTGAATTCACACTAAGGTGGAAACAGGTTCTTTCAAGCATGATTCAAAAGGTTAGACAATGTCAGAGATTTAAATGGCAGGAGTAGCAATTTGCAATACACAAAGTACTGAAAACAGTACTCACTTTTAATCTGATAGAATCCACATAAATAATTTCTTCTTTTACTTATTGCTGCTATTTTGTACATAAACATCTACATTTTTAATCCACAGAGGCAATTTTATTACACTATTAACAATAGCAATAATGTATTCCATGTGCACAATGCTTTGAAGCTGACACAATGTTTTCATATTGATATGCAGTAACACACATTCAAGTTCAGCACCATACAAATAACTTTTTCATAAATTTATAAACATTTTTCTGAAACGCTTGACTTGTAGGTATGGCTTTTGAACATAAATACCACAAAGAATCATTAAAATTCAATTTAAAATAATTTCCATTGTATATCAAACCCATGTGTTTATATTACTTGTGTCTCATCCATCAGGAGAGCTGATTATAATTTAATTCAGACATAATAGCAAGGCATACAGTGGCATCTTATAAAATCTGTGTAAGATCGAAGAGTTCTACTTGATTACTTTTCTTTTTTTGAAACGGAGTCTTGCTCTGATGCCCGGGCTGGAGTGCAGTGGTGTGATCTCAGCCTACTGCAACCTCCACCTCCCGGGTTCAAGTGATTCTCCTGCCTCAGCCTCCCAAGTAGCTGGTATTACAGGTGTGAGCTGCCAATCCTGACTAATTTTTTGTATTTGCAGTAGAGACAGGGTTTCACCATGTTGGCTAGGCTGGTCTCAAACTCCTGACCTTAGGTGATCCACCCATCTTGGATTCCCAAAGTACGAGGATTACAGGTGTAAGCCAGTGTGCCTAGGCAATTCCTTTCTTTTCTTACACTTTGTTCCAATTTAATTGAATGAATAATTTTTCTGCATCTATTAGGTTCAAAGATGAATAACATACAGTCATTACCCTCTGGGGGTTAACAGCCTAGGGAGAATAAAAAAAAGATTCATACAAAATGAATTTGTTCATGGGACATAATATGAAAAGGTCTATTTTTCCCTGAATTTTTATAGAGATGTAAGACAATTGGTGAGAGTGAGAATGAAGGGAAAAGTCTCTGAGTGCCTATGGAAGGAGGTGCCACTTGAAATAAACTCTGAAGAAATTGGTAGCCGTTCCATTTTACACACCTACAACATACTTGCATGAACATCTACATTATTAGCTTTCCTTTACCCTGCCCACTAATACACACTTATGCAATACTATTTTCAATGACCCTTTACTGTAACACTTTTTCTTTACTCCTTAATTTCTTGATTTAATATACAAATGGGAATTATTCTTTTGTATGCCGGCTAAACATGTAATTAAGAGAGGCCTCTTTTTATCCTATTTTAAAGTTCTATTTTTTAAACAAAAGCTTAGAGGACCTATTAAATAAATCATGATACATCCAAAATATTGACTAATGTGCAAACATTACAAAGGATGAAATAGAGAACATATATAGTCTTAGAAGAATGCCCATAATTAAAATGGTAAAAACCAAAAAAAAAATTCCACAGGGTCATGCATATGATATGGAAACATTATATGCTCATATTGATATTGATGTTTCTGTATATAAAGAAAGAACCTGAAAGAATAACACGAAAACTTTTGTAGTAGCTAACTTTGAGGGATATACCATTTTATGTTTAGTATAATTCCTTATTTTTTATCTTAAATAATTAAAACAACAAAGATACTCATATTGAAAGAAGCACAAAGGATACACCATTTATTTTACCCACTCTGAGAATTAAAATAAACAATTGCCACTTTTTTCAATAATTAATTTTCAGAAAATGTCAAAAATCAAAAATTATATGCAGATATAAGTTCAAATCCTTGAACAAATTCCCAGAAGTAACAATAAAATTATGTTTACATTAAGGCAAAATTATAATTTTATTATCATTAAAGCCAGAAAGTAGCTTTCATCAACAAGCAGCAAAACTATTTTCTTTCAATATACCAAAAACATCAGCAATAATCACCTAAAGATAAGCAACAACAGGCCTGGCATGGTGGCTTACGCCTGTAATCTCAGCACTTTGGGAGGCTGAGGTAGGCGAATCAAGAGGTAAGGAGTTTAAGATCAGCTTGGCCAACATGGTGAAACCCCGTCTCTACTAAAAATACAACAATTAGCTGGACATGGTGGCAGGCACCTGTAATCCCAGTTACTAGTGAGGCTGAGGCAGAAGAATTGCTCAAACCTGGGAGACAGAGGTACCAGTGAGCCGAGATTGCGTCACTGCACTCCAGCCTGGGTGACAGAGCAAGACTCTGTCTCAAATAAATAAATAAATAAATAAATAAATAAATAAATAAGCAAAAACAAATGTAACACATTTATGCAATGTGCTTTATGATCTTTCAACACATCTATAAATGGAAATAAAATATTTGAAAGTACAGCAGACAATATATAAAGATAAAATAGAATCATAAAACCATAGCCATTCATCAGAAAATGATACAATGCTGCATCACAAAGGCATTCATAGATTGGAACTATAATGTAACAGCTCGAAAAGTAAAAAGTTTATTTACTTTCTGCAATTGCACTGTATCTCAGTTGTCCTCACCTGGAGCTACACAAGGCATTCTAGCCATCAGTGATCTTTGACTCAACCAAATCAAGAAAAACAGCATGTTCTTCCCATATGGGATTTGAGGAGTCACACATTCATTTTACAGTCCTTGATTTGTTTAATTCTTATTTCAGTTCAATGAGTAGACAATAATGATGCTATTGCATGTACTTTACAGATAAGAAAACTTAATATCTTAGAAGCACCATGAGTTTGCTAGCCACAAATCTCACGAGCAGTGAGGAAATTGTTATCTACAAACATGTAAAGCCTAAGAAATAATCAAGCAGAGTCTTAAATAAATACAACCTGCCTATTCATTATTACAGAGACTTTCTGACTCCTGGTTGGTTTTTATGTTACCATTGTTGGGTTGTNT
>NW_016820640.1:814105-841302 GCF_001698545.2 Rhinopithecus bieti | reverse complement strand
TTTTTTTTTTTTTTTTTTTTTTTTTTTTTGGTCTTATATCTCTAATCTGTACTGTTCAGCTCTTTTAGGCACTACAAATTTGTCTTGAATTAGGAAAGAGGCGCTAGAATGTGGGCGTGGGTGTTGACCTACATCTGAAAAATTTGCATATGATTCACCACAATTAAACAATCTGGTTTGAAATAGCTATAATTAAGTTATTATCAGAGAAGTATTTACTAGTCTAGAAATTCTAAATTTATCTTCACATATACCCTAACTGAGAAAAGGGCCACATTTTCTGCACTCTATTAAGTAAAGCAAATGCTGAACTAAATGCCTCCATGTTAACATTTATATTATTAAGTCACTGACAGCTAATTATATGAATGATTACTTTAGTTGTTTCTTTAAAAATTATAGGTTTGAAATAGCAAGAAAAATATGAAATGATGCTAGATAAGAAGAGTTTCAGTTTCTAACTTCTAACTCTATACACACACACACACACACACACACACACACGCAGAGAATTGCCTTCCTGATGTACGGAAATTATATATAGTAACGTCAAGGCACGATGAAATTATGGAGAAGATAATATCAAAATTTAGGAGAAAGAGTAAATTCTGTCTAGAGTAAGATATAAACTGTAATAGTATGAAAGGAAAATTCAAACTGACAAACACTACATGTTTCTAATTGAGCAGTACATAGAAATAACACTTTTCACTTAGAATAAGCAACATCAATTCTATGTATATCTAACAAGGGGAATAAATTATTGAAACACAGATGAAAGAAGTATATTTTCGAACCAAAAAAAAATTATTTTTCCTACCTTTGTAGCTCAGTAGTAAAACACTGTCTGATGAATTTTTATGGATATCCTGGAAAAGAAACAGAAAATAGATGAAATAGAGAATTGTAAAAAGTAGCTAATTGCTTTAATATTATTATCCACATTGAGTGTTAGTGGTCTATTTGCTGGGTAACCATACACTGTGGCAAGGTATTCTCTGTTCCTTCTCATACATACATGAGACTGGCAACACAGAGAGTGACAAAGGGCACATGAGCATCAGAACAAAAGCATGAGCATGTTTGTGCTCTGTAGAGCATGGACATAATGATCAAAACTCTTGGTGGGGCATGGTGGCTCATGCTTGTAATCCCAGCATGTTAGGAGGCTAAGGCAGATTGATTGCTTGAGCTCAGGAGCTCAAGGCCAGCCTGGGCAACATGGTGAAACCCTATCTCTATCAAAAATACAAAAATTAGCTAGGCATGGTGGTGGCACCACAGCTACTCAGGAGACTGAGGTGGGAGGATCACTTGAGCCCAGGAGGCAGAGGTGGTGGTGAGTTGAGATCATGCCACTGCACTCCAGCGTGGGTGACAGAGCAAGACTCCATCTCAAAAGAAAAAAAAAAAAAAAAAAAAAAAAAAAGACTCATTGTTATTCAAAACGGTTAGTCAATTTAGTAAATTTTAAATTAACAGTTGGTAAAGGTAAAAAGAAAAAAGAAAAATCACTCCATATTACTAAAATGAAACAAAATACCAGCTAAAAAAATAACAAAATGACAAAACTAAGACTTTTAGATTTAATAACATCTTCTTAAATTATTAAAAAATAGGTGCTGAGATTGAAATTCATTATGTGGACATGATCATTAGATTTCAGCTCAAGTGGCCCAAGTTTTACATTCTAGAAATGTAATAGACTATTATCTGGTATAGAGAATTATTATTAAAAATTATGATGCCCTTCATTAAAACAGCATTAGTCTTATAACTAGAAGTAATTTAAAAATCAACTGGTTCAATTTCCTCACTTTACTTACAAGCAAAGCAAGTTCACATCACTAGTTCATGGCAGAACTAAGGGTAAAATTTCCATCTCTCTTCCTCATACTCATTTCACAACATTAAGTTATTTAATCCTTCATAATTTCCAAGATTGGAAAGAAGTAGAGGAAGTCGAGTTATGTATCTGCTTGATGAAACATCATATTTCTGCCTGAATAATCTATATCATCAAGATTTACTGTATCCACCTCATTTAAAACTCCTTTCCTTGACCATTCTTGGCTAGCTTTGCCACCTGCTGATTGTGGGGCCTTGAGTGAACATAGGCAGTAGCTAGGGAGTGGTTACAGCAGGCCTGTGCAAGACCTAGCAGTGTGCTGTCTTCACACGTGACTCAGGGCAATCACAGTGGTAGTGACCACAGGGGTGCTTGTGTCACTCCTTTCCCAGTTTTAGGTGGCTCAGAACAGAGAGAGAGAGACTGTATGCTTGGGAGAAAGCAAGGAAAGAGAACTAAGAGTTTTTGCCTGGTAATCCAGAGAATTCTCTCGGATCTTGTCCAATACCATCAAGTTGGTACCTCTATGAGTCTGCAAGCAATACAGAGTTACTGGGCTTGGGGTGCTTCCTATAGCAGAAACACCTTAGGTCATAACACCCAAGTTCTTTCAAATATCTGGAAAGCCTCCCCCAAGAATTCTGGACAGCTACATATAAGACCAGACAGTAAAGACTATAATAAATACCTAACTCTTCAATGCCCATACACTGAAGAACATCTACTAGTATCAGTACCATCCAGGAAAACATGATGTCACCAAGTGAACTAAGTAAGGCACCAGGGACCAGTCCTGGAGAAACAGAGATATGTGACCTTTCAGACAGAGAATTCAAAATAGCTGTGTTGAGTAAACTCAAAGAAATTCAAGATAACACAGAGAAGAAATTCAAAATTATATCAGAAAAATTTAACAAAGAGATCAAAATAACTAAAAAGAAGCATAAATTCTTGAGCTGAAAAATGCAATTGGCATAATGAAGAATGCATGAGTTCATTAGTAGCAGAGTAGATCAAGAAGAAGAACAAATTAGTGAGTTTGAGGACAGGCTATTTAAAAATACAGTCAGAGGAGACAAAAGATAAAAGACTAGAAAACAATAAAGCACACATACAGAATCTGGAAAATACCCTCACAAGGGCAAGGCTTAAGACCAATATCTACGAGGGTTTCTGAGTAGAAATCCTATAAGCTAGAAGGGATTGGAGCCCCATCTTCAGCCTCCGTAAACAAAACAATAATCAGCCAAGAATTCTGTATCTAGTTAAACTAAGCCTCATAAAGGAAGGAATAAATACAGTCTTTTTCAGACAAACAATTGCTGAGAGAATTTGCCACTACCAAGCCAGCCAGCACTACAAGAACTGCTAAAAGAAGCTCTAAATCTTGAAACAAATCCTTAAAATACACCAAAATATAACCTCCATAAAACATAAATCTCACAGGACCTATAAAACAAAAACAGTTAAAAAAACAAAGTATTCAGGCAAGAAATAGCATGATGAAAAGAAAAGTACCTCACATCTCAAAATGAACATTGAATGTGAATGACATAAATGCTCCAGTTAAAAGACACAAAATCACAGAATGGATAAGAATTCACCAACTAAGTAGGTGCTGTCTTCAAGAGACTCACCTAATGCATAAGGACTCCCATAAACTTAAGGTAAAGGGGTGGAAAAAGTTATTCTATGCAAGTGGACACCAAAAGCAAGCAAGAGTAGCTATTCTTATATCAGACAAAACAAACTTTAAAGCAATAGCAATTAAAAAGACAAAGAGGGGCATTATGTAATGATAAAAGGACTAGTCCAACAGGAAAATATCACAATCCTAAATATATACGTGCACCTAATACTGGGGCTCCCAAATTTATAAAACAACTACTATTAGACCTGAGAAATGAGATAGGCAGCAATACAGTAATAGTGGGAGACTTCAATATGCCACTGACAGCATTAGACAAGTCATCAAGACAGCAAGTCAACAAAGACACAGTGGATTTGAACTATACAACAAATAGACTAACCAGAAATTTACAGAACATTCTACCCAACCACTGCAGAATATACACTCTATTTATCAGTGCATGGAACATTCTCCAAGATAGACCATATAATAATTGAGACAAAACAAGTCTCAATATATTTAAGAAAATTGAAATTATGTCAGGTACTCTCTCAGACCACAGTGGAATAAAATTGGAAATCAACTCCAGAAGGAACCCTCAAAACCATGGAAATACATGGAAATTAAATAACCTGCTCCTGAATGATCACTGGGTGAACAATAAAATCAAGATGGAAATTTAAAAATTCTTTGAATTGAATAGTAGTGACACAACCGATCAAAACCTCTGAGATATAGCAAAGGTGGTGCTAAGAGGAAAGTTCATAGCCTTAAATACCTACATTAAAAAGTCTGAAAGAGCACAAATAGACAATCTAAGGTTACACCTTGAAGAACTAGAGAAACAAGATCAAGGCCGGGTGCGGTGGCTCAAGCCTGTAATCCCAGCACTTTGGGAGGCCGAGACAGGCGGATCACGAGGTCAGGAGATCGAGACCATCCTGGCTAACACGGTGAAACCCCGTCTCTACTAAAAAAATACAAAAAATTAGCCGGGCGAGATGGCGGGCGCCTGTAGTCCCAGCTACTCGGGAGCCTGAGGCGAGAGAATGGCGTAAACCCGGGAGGCGGAGCTTGCAGTGAGCTGAGATCCGGCCACTGCACTCCAGCCTGGGCGACAGAGCGAGACTCCGTCTCAAAAAAAAAGAGAAACAAGATCAAACCAAATCCAAACCCAGCAGAAGAAAAGAAGTAACAAAAATCAGAGCAGAACTAAATAAAATTGAAGCAAAAAGTTACAAAATAAATAAATAAATAAATGAAACAAAAAGCTGGTTATTTAAAAATATAAATAAAATTGACAGACCATTAGTGAGATCAACCAAGAAAAGAAGAGGAAAGATCCAATAAGCTCAATTGGAAATGAAACAGGAGATGTTACAACTGATACCACAGAAATACAAAAGATCATGCAAGGCTACTATGAACACCTTTAAATGCATAAACTAGAAAACTTAGAGGAGATGGATACATTCCTGGAAATATACAACCCTCCAAGATTCAACCAGGAAGAAATAGAAACTCTGAGCAGACCAATAACAAGCAGCAAGATTGAAATGGTGATTTTTTAAAAAATTGCCAACAACAACAAAAAAGTCTAGGACCTGTTGGATTCACAGCTGAATTACATCAGGCATTCAAAGAAGAATTGGTACTATCTATTGACACTATTCCAAAAGATACAGAAAGAGGAAATCCTCCCTAAATCATTCTATTAATATGAAGCCTATATTACCCTAATACCAGAACCAGGAAAGGACATAACCAAAAAAAAAAAAACTACAGACCAATATCCCTGATGAACATAGATGTTAAAATCATTAACACAATACTAGCTAACCAAATCCAACAACATTTCAAAAAGATAATCCACCATAATTAAGTGAGTTTCAAACCAGGGATGCAGGAATGATTTAACATACACAAGTCAATACATGTGATACACCACATAAACAGAATTAAAACAAAATCACATGATCATCTCAATAGATGCAGAAAAAGCACTTGACAAAACCCAACATCACTTTATGATTAAAACTTTCAGCAAAATTGGCATATAAGGGAACATACCTCAATGTAATAAAAGCCATGTGTAACAAATCCACAGCCAACATAATACTGCATGGGGGAAAGTTGAAAGAATTCCTTCTGAGAATTGAAACAAGACAAAGATGCCCACTCTCACCACTCCTCTTCAACGTTGTACTGAAAGTCTTAGCTAGAGCAATCAGACAAGAGAAAGAAATAAAGGGTATCCAAACAGCAAAGAGGAAGTCAAACTGTCACTGTTTGCTGATGATATAATTGTTTACCTATAAAATCCTAGAAACTCCTCCAGAAAGCTATAACTGATGAAAGAATTCAGCAAAGTATCCAGACACAAAATTAATATACACAGATCAGTAGCTCTTCTATACACCAAAATAGACCAAGCTGAGAATCAAATCAATAACTCAACCCCTTTTACCATAGCCGCAAACAAAATAAAATAAAATGAAGTAAAATAAAATAAGATACTTAGTAGTATACCTAACCAAGGAGGTGAACGACCTCTACAAGGAAAACTACAAAACACTGCTGAAAGAAATCATAACACAAATAAAGGGAAACGCATCCCATGCTCATGCATGGGTAGAATCAATATTGTGAAAATGGCCACACCGTCAAAAGCAGGCTACAAATTCAATGCAATTTGCATCAAAATAACACCATCATTCTTCACAGAACTAGAAAAAAAAAATCTTAAAATTCATATGGAACCAAAATAGAACCCACATAGCCAAAGCAAGACTAAGCAAAAATAACAAATCTGAAGGCATAGCACATTACCTGACTTCAAACTATACTGTAAGGCCATAGTCACCAAAACAGCATGGTGCTGGTATAAAAATAGGCACATAGACCAATGTAACAGAAGAGAACCCAGAAATAAAACCAAATACTTATAGCCAACTGATCTTTCACAAAGCAAACAAAAACACAAAGTATGGAAAGGACACTCTATTCGAGAAATGATGCTGTGATAATTATTAGCAAGCCACATGTAGAAGAATGAAACTGGATCCTCATTTCTCACTTTGTACAACAATAAACACAAGATAGATCAAGAACTTAAGTCTAAGAACTGAAACCATAAAGATTCTATAAGTTAACATTGGAAAAACCCTTCTAGACATTGGCTTAAGCAAACACTTCATGACCAAGAACCCAAAAGCAAGTGCAACAAAAACAAAGAAAAATAGATGGAACTTAATTAAACTAAAATGCTTCTGCATGGCAAAAGAAACATTCAGCAGAGTAAACAGACAAACCACAGAATGGGAAAACATCTTTGCAATTTATACATCCAACAAAGAACTAATAGAACTAATACCCAGAATCTACAAGGAACTCAAAGAAATCAGCAAGATAAAAACAAACAATCCCATCCAAAACATGAACTAAGGACATAAATAGACAATTATCAAAAGAAGTTATACAAATGGCCAACAAACACATGAAAAAATGCTCAACGTCACTAATGATCAGGGAAATGCAAATCAAAACCACAATGCGATACCACCTTACTCCTGCAAGAATGGCCAGAATAAAAAGCAGTCTACAAATTCAATGCAATTCCCATCAAAATAACACCATAATTCTTTACAGAATCAAAAAATTAAAAAAAAAATACATGTTGCCATGAATGTGATGGAAAGGGAACCTTTTACACTGCTGATGAAAATGAAAACTAGTACAACCACTATGGAAAACAGTGTGGAGATTCCTTAAAGAACTAAAAGTAGAACTACCATTCGATCCAGCAATCCTATATTGGTTATCTACCCAGAGGAAAAGTAGCGATTACAGGAAAAAGATATTTGCACACACAAGTTTATAGTAGCACAAATTGCAATTGCAAAAATTGGAACCAACACAAATGTCCATCAATCGACAGTGGATAAAAAAATTGTGATATATATACACATATATATACACACACACATGATATATATATATATGTATGTATATGTGTATATAATATATACACACACACATATACCATTGAATACTACTCAGCCATTAAAAAAGAACAAAATAATGGCATTCACAGTAAGCTGGATGGAATTGGAGACCATTATTCTAAGCGAAATCATTCAGGAATGGAAATCCAAACATTGTATGTTCTCACTCATAAGTGGGAGTTAAGTTATGAGGATGCAAACGCATAAGAATGATACAATGGACTTTGGCAACTTGGGGCAAATGGTAGGAGAAGGATGAGGGATAAAAGACTACACATTGGGTACATGGTACACTGCTTGGGTGATGGGTGCATCAAAAAAATCACCACTAAAGAACTTAATAATGTAACCAAACACTATCTGTTCCCCAAAAACCTGGTGAAATTAAAAAAACAAAACAAAACAAAGCAAAAAAACTTATACCAATCTTACTCAAACTATTCTAAAAAATAAAAGCAGAGAAAATACTTCCAAACACATTTTATGAGGGTGGTATTATCCTGACACCAAAACCAGAAAAAGACACATCAAAAAAAGAAAAGTACAAGCTAATATTGCTGATGAATATTGATGCAAAAATTCTCAATAAAATACTAGCAAAAAGAATTCAACAACAAATTACAAAAAATAATCATTATAACAATACATTACAAAAATCTCTCATCTATTATCCCTGGGATGCAAGGATGGTTCAACACATGCAAACCAATCAATGTGATACATCCTATCAAGAGAATGAAGGATAAAAACCGTGTGATTATTTCAATAGATGCTGAAAGAGCACTTGATAAAATTCAGCATCCCTTCATGTTAAAAACCCTAAAAAAACTGGGGATAGAAGAAATATACCTCAACATAATAAAAGCCACATATGACAGACCCATAACTAGTATCATACTGAATGAGGAAATACTGAAAACCTTTCCTCTAAGATTGGGAACATATAAGGATGCCCATTGCCATCACTGTTATTCAACATTGCACTGTAAACCCTAGCTACAGCAATCGAACCAGAGAAAGATATAAAGCTCATCCAAATTGAAAAGGAGAAGTAAAATTATCCTCATTTGCAAGGAAATCTAAAACTTTACGAACTTTAGGAAAAACCTAAAGACTCCCCCCAAAACTACTAGAACGGATAAACAAATTCAGTTAAGTTGCAGGATACAAAATCACCACATAAAAACCAGTAGCATTTCTATATATCAACAGTGAACAATCTGAAAAGGAAATATAAAAAAAAACGAATTTATAATAGTCACATAAAAATTAAATATGCAGGAATTAACAAACAAGTAAAAGATCTTTATAATGAAAACTATAAACTGATGAAAGAAGTTGAAGAGGACACCAAAAAAATGAAAAAAAATTCCATGTTCATGGATTGGAAAGTCAATATTGCTAAAATGTCCATTCTACCCAAAGCAATCTACAGATTCAATACAGTCTCTACCAAAATTCCCATGACATTTTTCACAGAAATAGAAAAAAATCAATCCTCATATTAATATGGAACCACAAAAGACTGAGAATAGCCAAAGCTATCCTAAGCAAAAATAATAAAACTGCAGGAATCACGGTATCTGACCTCAAATTACACTACAGAGCTATAATAACAAAAGCAGCATGGTACTGGCATAAAAACAGGCACACAGAATAGTGGAACATAATAGAAAACTCAGGAACAAATCCACACACCTACAGTGACCTCATTTTTTTTTTTTTTTCCACAAAGGTGCCAAGAACATACACTGGGAGAAAACAGTCTTCAATAAATGGTGCTGTGAAAACTGGATATCCATGTGCAAAGGAATAAAACTAGACCCCTGTCTCTCTCAGATCAAATCAAAATGGATTGAAGACTTAAGTCTGAGACCTCAAACTGTGAAACTACTACAAGAAAACATTGGGGTAAACTCTACAACATTAGTTTAGGCAAAGACTTCTTAAGCAATACTCCACAAGCATGGGCAACCAAAGCAAACATGGACAAATGGGATCACATCAAATTTAAAAGCTTCTGCCCAGCAAGGGATACAATCAACAAAGTGAAGAGACAATCCACACAGAATGGGAGAAAATATTTTCATACTACCCATGTGACAAGGAATTAATAACTGGAATAAAAAAGGAATTCACACAACTCTAGAAAAAAATAATAATCCAGTCAAAAGATGGGCAAGCTTCGAAGACACATTTCTCAAAAGAAGACATACAAACGGCAAAGCAGAATATGAAAAGGTGCTCAACATTATTCATCATCAGAGAAATGCAAATCAAAACTACAATGAGGTATCATCTCACCTCAGTTAAAATGGCTTATATCCAAAAGACAGGCAATAACAAATGCTTGTGAGGATGTAGACAAAAGGCAATCCTTGTACTCTGTTGGTGGGAATGTAAATTAGTACAACCACTATGGAGTACAGTTTGGAGTTTCCTCAAAAAACTAAAAATTGAGCTACTGCGTGATCCAGCAATCTCACTGCTGGGTATATATCTAAAGAAAGAAAATAAGAATATTAAAGAGATACCTGCACACCTATGTTTGTTGCAGTACTATTTACAACAGCTAAGATTTGGAAAAAAACCTAAGTGTCCATCAACAGATGAATGGATAAAGAAAAGGTGGTACATATACACAATGGAATACTATTCAGCTATAAAAAAGAATGACATCCTGTCACTTGCAACAACATGGATGGTACTGGAGATCATTAAGTAAAATCAGCCAGGCACAGAAAGACAAACATCACGTGTTCTCAGTTATTTTGGGGATCTCAAAATCAAAAAGATTGAAGTCATAGACAGAGAGAGCAGAAGGATAGTTACCAGAGGCGGGGAAGTGGTAGTGGGGGATTGTGGGTGGAGGTGGGGATGGTTAACGGGCAAAAAAAAATTTAAAAAAAAATAGAAAGAATGAATAAGAGCCACTATTTGATCACACAACATGGTGACTATATTGAAGAATAACATTTTAAAATAAGAATGTAATTGGATTGTTTGCAGCTCAGTGAAGGTGATGGAAACTTCATTCTTCATGATGTGCTTATTTCACACTGCATGCTTGTATCAAAACGTCTCATGTACCGCATAAATATATACACCTACTCTGTACCCAGAAAAATAATTAACATAAAATAAAACTCCATTCCTTGACGGAGGGCGATACCAATGAATTAGATGACAGCATTCTGATTTTAAGCTGCTTACAAATCAGTGAGAGAGAGCGGGAACAAAAATTAAGTAAAAAAGCACACGAGCTACAGAGCTAGCAAAATCGGTCAATAACACTACTAGCTGGATATGAAAGAACCACCCAGTAGTCCTTCACATAAAATCTGCTTGCTAGGCAGACTTCAGACAAAGAAAATGTACCATTTGCTCTTTAAAATACGCTTCCTCATTCTAAATTGATCTGTAAAATTATAAGCAATGATGGAATTATTCTTTTCTCTCTGGCTCTATTTCATTTTTTTTTTTTTTTTTTTTTTTTTTTTTTTGAGGTGGAGTCTCGCTCTGTCGCCCGGACTGGAGTGCAGTGGCCAGATCTCAGCTCACTGCAAACTCCGCCTCCCGGGTTTACGCCATTCTCCTGCCTCAGCCTCCCGAGTAGCTGGGACTACAGGCGCCCGCCACCTCGCCCGGCTAGTTTTTTTTTGTATTTTTAGTAGAGACGGGGTTTCACCGTGTTAGCCAGGATGGTCTCGATCTCCTGACCTCGTGATCCGCCCGTCTCGGCCTCCCAAAGTGCTGGGATTACAGGCTTGAGCCACCGCGCCCGGCCTCTATTTCATATTTTTAAAAATATATAAACATTTGTGACTATGAAGTAATAAAATATAATTTTTGTAACAATTAACAAACTGTTTCTGGTAAATGCTTTCAGAAGATACATAATAACCCTTGGCCAAGTTTGTTTTGCTGTTAACAGATAGTAACCTCCAGGTTTTCAGAGTACAATAACACAATCAACACTACATACCCATAGATTGAACCACTGTACTACCACCACCTGGAATTCTCAGAGGCTGGGAACTGAGCAAACAGCAACACAATAGCTGTGGGAATGTTTGCTTGCGTTACAATCTCAGAAACAGCTTGTGTGTACCACATTGGAAGCTCACGGTATCAGAAAGATGCATCTTTCCTTGTTGGACAAACTCAATGATTAATTCATGTTTCCCTTGCAGAATGTCAGAGGATGAATGTAGTAAGCTTAAAAGTCATATCAGATATAAAAAAGAGATTAGATTTAAAACTGTTTTTAAAATGTAGGCTTTAAATTATTTGAGAGTTCGAGCCAGGATACCCAGCTAAAGCAGCCAGTAGTTATAAGAAGAAAAAGCATTATTTAATAATAAGGTGTATTCACTGGATCTTATGACTTGGGCTTTTCAATTCTGCCTAAATCATTAAAAAAGAATGCTGAGACAAACATTTCTTGTGCCAAAGTTTAAGTAACTTGATCCAACCACATTTAAGAAGAATAAAGTTGCAAAATGAATTGCAAAGAAATGTGTTTTCTGAAATAGCAGTAATTGGTAAAGTACAAAGTGTGTCTGCATTTTTCTATAAACAGTCATATGAACATAGTTCAGCATTCTTATTTTATAGGTATATAAATTTATACACACACACACTACTGTAGGTGGACACAATTATGCTTTGCAAAAGCAAATATGCTTAAACACAGAAATCTATTCTCCTAATTCATCATCTCAAGTTAAGAATACTTGAGGACACAAAACACATAATGGATTAGAAGAATATTTTTCTTAACTTGAGGTGAGATTTTTGGCTTTTTCACTATCTCCAAAATAAAGATCATGGTAAATAAACACACCTGCAAGTTTCAAAGTGACATACATGGTGTAAGTGACTATCAATTTAAGACAAGATTACCATAATGTGGAAGGCAAGATTGTGCAGTTGAAGGACAAAGAGATAAACCAAGTTACTAGTTTGTTATATAAATTAATTAGAAACTCTCTTCTTGTTCTCTGCTCCCTTTCTCTTTCACTGAAGAGAGAATTGTTTATGAAGATGCAACCAAAAGCATCTTCAAAACAATGTCCCATTTAAAAAATTAACAATCTCCTATTTTAGAACATCAAGGTTTGAACAATCAAAAGAATTTAAAATGTCGTGTGACTGTATTCTATCTTTCATTCCAAAAGGCTTTAGTTTTCTCATCAGGATAGAAAGTCACAAGAAGTTGATATTGTACAAGGAAAGCAAGTTGCTCACAGTAGAAGAATAGGGACAAAATAGACCTTAGCGTTTGTACTAAAGTGCCTAGGAACAAATAAACAATATTACAATGTCTATACCTTGCACCTTTGACACAAAACAAACATACTCTTTATAATGAATACATGGGAAATTATACTTAACAGTTTATTAAAACAGAATTTTTAAATATAGTATTATTCGTACGTTAATTGAGTTAAAAACTTCTTGATTGTCTAGATAAGTCCCTTATTCTACAGATGCATAAAGGAATTAAGATGTGCACTATAACTACTACTGGGTGGTTCTTTCATATCCAGCTAGTAGTGTTATTGACTGATTTTGCCAGCTCTGTAGCTCGTGTAAAGTACTCATAACATTTATGAGTAAAGCCTAATTTTATTATCACATCACATGCTTTCTTTTGATTTTCTACAAAGCTTAGTATTGCCACTTTAAAATGAGGATTACTGAAATGCTCCAATTTTCAGTTTTGAGATTCACCTCCCAGCTCTTCCTCATGATTCAACTCAAGTAATGCCTACTAGCAATATATTTTAAAATTCAAAACATGGATTCTTCTTTTTAATTAACACAGAAGAATAAACATCAGTTTAAAAAATAAAGCTTAATTTAAAAATATAAATTTTCCTACATTAATTATTAACAATGCATATGAACCAATTGTGAATTTTTGTTCATAGGAAAAAATATGTATTTTTTTCCTCTTAGCCTTTTGTGCACTCCATTTTCTCTTTAATATTCTACAATTTGAATAGCCTAATTCTATACTTTGAGTCCAAGTCCAGGATAGGATTAGAGTTCATATTAGTCTCTTAGCTTTGGTCTCTCTGATATCTATATCAGGAAGTTGTGGTTTAGTTAATAACACACAGTTGCTGCTCATGAAAGGGTAAAAGACTCAAAGCTTTCATAGTATTATAACTGTCTTCAACTTCCTAACAATCATAAGACGGTCTAAGTCATTATAAGGCCATTTCTGACCTTTCCGAAGCTGCAGCTTTTTGGCATGGGGATAGAATAGTTTGAGATGAGAATGGTTCCAACAGTAACTTCATGTCCAAGGAATGCGATAAGGCCTTTTCCCCACAAAGGCTCTATTGGAGAGAATGATATGACTGGTTTTCTGCCAAAAGACCTGCTGTACAGATTGATCTCGAGTGATCATTTTTTTTCCAAGTGACAGTTGGAACATGCCCATTAGGATGGTTCTAGAAGTGTTCTTAAGCAACTTGCAGAGGCCCAGCTGAGGTCTTGTCAGCTGATCTGAGAACAGCAGTGACAGCGTCCCAAGGACAGATTGTCAGATTGTCATGTTCAATACCTTTCTAGAATAAAAATCTCCATTTAAGCAAAATGTGCTGTATTTTTAAATCACAATTTTAAAATCACAGCTTCAGTATAGTTTTTAGCTATGTTTACTTTGTACATTATAAATTAAGTTTAACATTACTTGTTGAAAAACACACATACACATATCCTGTTTAAATGCACTTTCTTTTGACTGCAATTAATGGAATGCATGACATTTCATTTCTAAAACACATCCTAAATTATATCACGGAAAATACAAAATAATTAATATTTTTTATTAAGAGAAGGCTACATACAAAACAAGAAACTCTTGCTTTACAGAGGTTATCTACTACCAAAAGTAATAAATTGATAAATAAACATGCACCATCAATGGTGGTGAAGTGCCATGAAAAGAAGTAATACAGGCAAATGTGGAAGTGAGGGGTGGGGATCACATTTTTAGAAAAACTAGGAAGATTAGGAAGGAAAAGAACAAAAGAAGAGATCACAATGCTTCCTAAAGGCTATCAATTATCCCCTTGCTTCTGCTATTTTGGACATTTGGACCTGAGATTCTCCTTTATGCCACCATCTGATCTTCCTGTGAAATGGATAACAACATACAGTTTGCAAATTTTTTAACACATGCTTAATTGCAAAATATCTGATGGGGGAGCACGATGCCTCACATCTGTAATCTCAGCATTTTGGAAGGCCAACAGTGGGGATTGTTTGAGCCCAGGAGTTTGAGATGAGTTTGGGCAGCAAAGTGAGATCCCATCTCTATTTAAAATATTAAATTAAATGACTGATCAAATACTGTAGGTAAATATCTAAAAGAAACCCCACAGTGATGGGGAATATGGGGCTGGTTCATGGGTACAGAAATATAGTTAGAATGAATAAGATCTAGTAGTTGATAGTACAATTGTGTGATTACAGTTAACACAGATTTATTGTACATTTAAAAATAACTAAAGGAGTATAATTGGAATGTTTGTAACACAAACAAATGATAAATTCTTGAGGTGATGGTCACCTCATTTACCCTAATGTGATCATTATGTCTTGTAAGCCTATATCAAAGTATCTCATGTACCCCATAAATATGTACAGCTATTATATAGTCATAAAATTAATAATAAAAAAATTTAAAAGGAAAATAAACAGTGATTAAAGGGAAGAGACTGAAATAGTTTCATAGCATAATAAACTTCATTGAGTTTTTGGACACTTAGGACATTTACATATACTAGTTAAAACTTGTATTATTTCCATTTTATAGATAAGGAAACAGATACTTAAGAAAATTAAGTAACTTCCTAACATGACAAAGATTGTAAAGGAGAACAGCAGAGTTTTGACCTGGGTCCCCGTCACTCTCAGGCCCAGCCCCCCAGCTCCACCATTTTGAAATAGAAAAGGGAGGCAAAGCCTCTCCGATGAGATACTCAATCCTGTTTTTCCCTTGGAGTTGACGCTTTGTAATAACAAATAAAAGAATTGCAAATCAAGTTCTTGCCTTTTCTAAAATTAGCATTCTCACTCTTTATCTCTCATAAGCTCATTTTACTCTTCCTTTACAATATAAGAAACCACTTTACACACACAAAAATCAAACAAACCAACTTAATCAACTTTAATTTGAGAACACATAAAGTTATCCTCGATATAATTCTACCAGTGTTAGACTTGATATAATTCAAATTGGTACAATTCTGCTAATGTTTTTACATTTGCATAAAGATATATATAATTTATTGTTTCTATCACCCATGATTATCTTAAAACCAAACATCTACATTATTGTGTAAATACATAATTTTAAAATATAAATACTAATATTTACAACTTAAAAGAAATTTAGCAATGTGAAATGAAAGATAAACTCAAAGCAATATTAAGCTCTCAGTTGACTCCTAAATTTATATATCATCCCTTGAAAACTAAACATTTCTTTTAAATTTTAAAAACAATTTTGTCTTTATTTGGCACTCCAGATTTGTTGTAAAACATTTAATTACTTGGCTATAAAACAAAGCTTTATCTGCCTGCAGTTATCAAATTGGTAATTAAGAAAAGCATAAATATTTACTGGCTTTTGTCTTCTTCAGAATTCATTGATAGATACTACAGTCTGAGCACTAACATCTTTTTTCATTATATGATAAACTGAATGTTAGAAGAGCCATGTATTAAGATAACTGCTTTTGTTTTACAATAAATATAAGGAGCAATTTGAATACTTATGTAAAATTTTAGTTGCTACCAACTTAGGTCCAATAAATCACTTGAGACACTGGAGTAACCTGGTGGTCCCATTTTCTACGCCATTAAAGAGAAAGCGTCCATAATCAAATTTGACTACGACCCACATTCTCTCCATGGCAAATGATGGAAGTCATTTGTCTCTAAAGATAGATCAATTAAGTTTTGTGGAAAATGACAAAACTCCAGGAGAATGAAGTCAAATCAATGGGAAATATCGGAGGGAACTGCTCAAAAGAAAATACTAAGCCAATCTTTTAAACTGGATGGCATTAACTATGCTCATGTTTCCTCATTGAGAATGGATCTTTATCCTTCCTCCAAGTCCTCAATAACAACTAATCACTTAGAACATGTTTCTTGTACAGAAGACACAGACTACCTGCAAAATATTAAAAGTATCCCTATCACTAACACTTGAGTTTTAAATCCTCTTTTGGTAAGCGCTGAGAATTCCGGTTCTCAAATGACACTCTGAAGGAGTGTGTTTTTTGGCTCAGCTTCAGCAATGAACATGCACTTCATATGGCTCTTCTGTCCTTGGCCCAGGCCTTCTTGACCTTAAAATATTAGAAGTCTTAAACTTGGAAAAGAATCACATAAACATTGCAGATACAATAGGAAACAGATAAAACAATATAAGAAACCACTTTACACACACACACGAAAGATTTTTCTCACAATGAATGAACAAGTGAATTATCAAAATTCTCAGTCATCAGAATTAAGATAGTTGCCCAATCTTTGTCAAAGGTGATAAGTATATGGGTTGTTGAAGGTGCAAAGCAACTTATAAGGAGATTTCAAAATATTTAGCTCGTAAGTTCATCCATAGATGACAGCAAAAACTTCACCCACCTTTGCACTTCAAGTTCTCTGAGTGTAAAGGCCTGTTTTTTTACAAATATATCTCCACATACTTGGAACAGAACCTGACAAACGGTAGCTGCAAGCTTGAAATTTCTTGAATGAATGGAAAATTTTAAATTCTTCAATGCAAAACCAATCATATCACTTTTACCCCTGCAAAAACACCATTCAACATCTTCCCATTGCTCCTAGAAAAAAGACTCAACGTCTTTACAAGCTACAAGGACCTGCTGGCTTACTGCCTATCCACTTCTTTAGTTTCCTCTCACATGGAACTCCTACCTGTCAATGCCAAACCGGATTCTCTCAGGACCTAACAGACACCAGCTTCCCTCTATCTACCACAATACTATCCATCCTAATAGACGGCTGAGGGGGACTCAACCAAATGCAACTACAAAAAATCCTAGCCTACTCCTCAATCGCTCACATAGGCTGAATGTGGCCCCAACTGGTCACGAATATATACATTATAAAATTACTTTTTAAATACTTCAAAATACAAAGGTACAGAGGAGTCAAAAATAATAAAAATCAGTCTCTAAGTATAAAATTTGGAATTAATAGGTATTACCATTTTGCCATGCTCGCTTTCATTATCTTTTTCTCTATCTCTTACAAAAAAACTAAAAGAACCTAGCTCACTATTTACTCTCTCACTTCATTCAGGTATCTTCTCAGAAAAGACTTCCCTTAACAGTCAATCTAAAACGACATCACTCCTAACCTTTCATCGTCTTATTCTGCTTTAAAACTATTTTTTAATCGTTTATTGCTGTCTGTGTTACATATTTGCTAAATGATAAAATGTTTATCTATCTGACTTTCCAGAATGTAAGCTGCAAGTTGAATAAATGTCTTAGTATAACCAAAGTTTCACCCAATGCATTCCCTTTCCCCTCTATCCCACCCAAACACCAACGACAGTCTGAAGTCAGCATATATACTTTATATATGTAGCTTTTACCTTTCCTAAGAAAGCATGTATCCATAATAAAGTTATTGCACAGCTCTCTTCCCTTTTGTTCCCTGTTTATTATTCCTGGCATGTCTAAAGTGCTCAGGAAACACTAGTGGATGAGGGAATTAAGCTGTAACATATAAGAAATGATTCCTGTCTCTTCCCTCTCACATGAAGATACATACTTAATAAGAACAGGAATCAGTCAAACCCATGGCCAGATACTTTTTCTCCATTTTCCTACAGATGAAACTTCTTTGTCTGGCTAACTGGAAACAAGGATAACAAGGTACTATTTCCATTTGCCACATGATTACTTTTCTGCATAATTTTAAAATTATACTTCTGAGGAGCTTTCCATTCATCTCCATGAGTAGACCAGTTCACACAGTATTTCATATTTTAAGGCAAAAAAAAAATATTTCAACACCTTCTAAATCTAGTAGTCACCAAATTATATTCAGCCACCTAAGAGAAGACTACTTTGTGCTATTTACTGATGTTTCAGGGAACCAAGTACAAATATTTCAAATTGCTGTCTCATGATTCTCAAAAAATTTCATGAAAAATATGGGATCCTGTTCATATAAGTTCCTGCTCAAAATCTCATATTATTGGATCACATTACAGAGCATTTGTATTGTGACACTGAGCCCTTTTTCTTTTGGCTTCTCTCTTCTTACATTTCTTTCAAACAATGTGTACTCGCACATACACATATACACACACACCTTGACTGATAATTGGGACTCGGACAATATGGAAGTCCTTTTGTCAGCATATAATTATTTCTGTTTAGGTTTACAAAAACCAAATGAGTAAAATTCAAGAAAACTGAGATAAAACTTTTAGAGCCTAAGGACTCTAAAATATATTGATATATAAGAATAAATATCAACAGCAAATTTCTCCAGGAAACATAGAGTTGTTTTGTTTCTTTCTTCCTTTTCTTTTGGGAATGCTGTCTTGCTCTGTCACACAAGCACCCAGGCTGGAGTGCAGTGGTGCAATTGTGGCTAACTGTAACCTCAACCTCCCGGGTTCAAGCAATCCTCCCACCTCAGCCTCCCAAGTAGCTGGGACTACAAGCACATGGCACCATGCCTGCCTAAATTTTGTATTCTTTTGTAGATATGGGTTTTCACCATGTTGCCCAGGCTGGTCTTGAACTCCTGCGTTTAAGTGATCTACCACTTCGGCCTCCCAAAATGCTGAGATTTAAGGCATGAGCCACCATGTCTGACCCATACAGAGATATTATACCTACTTTTAAATCTGCGAATCATGTCTTTGGTTTATGACTAAGAAGACCAGAAAAGTAGTATGAACTACAGTATAAACAATTTTGAAACACTTTTATTAGATATTTCTCAACCATACAAAACCAAAGCATGTCTCTGGGGTGAATCAATAGTATATACAGTGAATATGTGTTTTTTTAAACATTGGGAAGGAAAATAAATATAAAATATATATACTTTAGTATATAATGTATAGTAATAACCCATGACAAAAGAAAACAGAATTTAGGTGTTTGGGAACAATTTCCCCCCCCCTCAAAAAAACTTGCTTTCTCTGCAGTCTTTAACTATTATTATTTCTTAAGATACACAATTTTCATCAGAAGATGTATTTGGTATATCTATGCTTTACACAGGAGTTTAAACCTTAAATTCCCTTAGCAACCTAGCAATGTAAATTAATTATGTGGATTAGGGGTAGACTGGATTTGCCTGAGAGTGCATGATGGAAGTTTGTGAACTGTGCTTTAGGAAAAGACAAATAAATACCTCTCCTAAATAAATCTGATATTTTACACGTGCAGTAATGTTTTCAAAGTTAATTGATTCATCTTTTATGGTGCTTGCTGATGTGCCAGTTACTATATAAGTTGTTCGAAAGTTGCTAGACTAATAAAATTGTGTTTCTCGGTGTCTATCAGTAGGCTAGACAAACACATAAGTGGAAAATAACTAAGTATAGATACACTAAGAACAATAACAGATGTTGATAGAGATATGCATAGATTATTACAGGAATATGGATTAGAGTCATAATCTTTGGCTGGACTCAAGAAAAGGGTGAGAACTAGGCTGACTCTTAACAACAAAGGTAAAAATTAATTGGAATTGGGATTGGCACAAAGGTAGGAGTGTAGGGAGAAAGCCTCCAAACGAAGGGAGCAATATAAGTAAAAGCTCAGAAGGAAGAAACAGCATGGTGTAAGCAAGAAACTGCTATCACCAAAGTGTTTCATAGAGTATGATGCAGGGAGTGACTGGAGACAAAGCTGGAAAATCTGACCAAGATCAGATCAGGGATGACACAGTGCTGCACTATGGGGTTTATCCTAATCAATATGGCAAATGCATTTACTCTTATGTGCCAAATCTTGTATGATGTGATTGGGTGACTTCTGTTTTTGACAATTCCTCAGAATCTTTCTAAATAAATGTTAAAAAAACAAAATAGAATATTTTATTTAATTAGTAATATTTTTCATAGATACAAAACTAGGGAGTCATGACACTAATGCTATATGTGCTATTTTTGCCGTACAGGGATGGTGGACTTTCAGTGTATGTTTGAATTACTATGTCAAGGTTTTTCTTTAATATAGATTGAAGAAAAGGCAAGAGGTGGAATGGAGAAAAAAATAAGAGGCCTTCGTAGTAGCGCAGAAGGGAGATGATGAGAGTTCTAAACAAGGCAGTGGAAATACACAGGGAGAGGAGAGAAAATTTCAAGAAATATTTCAGAAGCTATGTTGGAAAAAGTCAGATATGGGTGATGAGGCTTAAGGAAGAGTCATAGATGACTCCTAAATATCAGCTTGGTAAAGTGACTCATTCTGAAGTCATCACCTAGGAGAGAGAGCATAAGAATAACCATAAACTTGGAGAAGAAAATGCTGAGGTATGGCTTTGAGATTTAAGATATACTAGTAGAGCTACCTAGAGGAAAAGGCCATGTGGCTCAGGTACGAAGTCATTTTGTTGGAGACAAAATTGGGAGAAATAGCAGAATACAAGCAAGAGTTGAAATTATGGAATTAATTTGCTCACCTAAAACCTGTATTTAGAATGAGGGGATGAGGAATCCAAGAATGATAAAAATAAATTGTTTATAGGAGAAAGCAGCCCCTGAAGAAGACAGAGAGGAGCAATGATGAAATATTAGAAGGAAAAGAGTGGAGAGACTCACAGAAGCCATGGGAATTTCAAACAGGGTGGTAGAGCGAGTCAAACACATCAAAGAAGTCCAACAAAGTAAAGACTACATATGCCCCTTGGGTTTCACAATTAAGAGCTTTTCAGGTGAACATACAATATAGAAGTAGTTTCAACAGCATCTTACATACATACACACACACACAATATATATATATGTTAGAATGTATTCTAATATAGTGTCTATATAAGCTGGAAGAAAAACATTTTTCTCATGTTTATGGAATAAATAAAAGAAAGGCTATGGTCTATTCCTTGTATGAATAAAATATTAATTTGAAAATAGTTCATTTCTATTCCATTTTAAATATGCATCCAATATATCACATGTTAATGAAAATATTTATGAGCTTCAAGGTACCTATAGTCAAGTGGGTTAGGCACCAGATATGAAGATGCTGTATGTCTATGATTATTATGTGTTTATTATTTATTTATTTATGACTATTGTTATTTATTTTAATATTATTGCCTTTGGAAAATACTCTCTAAATTACTTCTCAAAGAAGCATACAGGGTATGTTAATATGTATTACTTAAACAATAATCTTTCAAAGTATTTTGAGTTAGAAGTTGGAAATATTTTATGTTATAAAAATTATCTTTGAAATATTTAAACATGGGCAAGAAATTTAGGGTTTTAATTTTTTTTTAAGGTCTGAATCATAGGTAAAAATATGAAGATGGGCAGGCCAAGCTAAGTCAATCTACATCCAAAACTCATAGGGAAGCAGGTCACTTTTCTAAAGAATGGGGTCTCTGGACATTTTGTCCAACAGTGAATCCTTCAAATATTAGTGGGCCTTATAGCATGACTGTGAGAAGAAAGCCCTGGTTTGTTGTTACTGATCTGGAAAATACATGAGCATGATCTCCAAGTGCTGTAAAAATGCACATGGCACAGCCCCACTCCAGGCCTACAGAAGCAGAAGTATCCAGGAGTAGGTCCAGGGCACATGCATTTCACAAAGGCTCTCTAGGCAGCTCTGATGTGCAAATGTAGGTGAAAATCAGTGTCCTGCATGGGAGCAAGAATTGCTTACCCAGAGAATTACAGCCCCCACTCTTAATTTAATCTAAAAAATGTCTTGATGTAGAAAAAATTATTCCTTAAGTTTCTTTATCCATCAGAAGAATGAAACTTTTCTTCATTATGGACTAGAAGAGCTACAAGTTGGGCAATAGATTGGTATGAATTTCCCACTTTTCCAGTAGGGAATTGAAAGAGATCCTAGGAGCACCTCTGCAAGGTTTCAGCTACTGTTTCTAAAATTTCTGTTTGTAACCTTCCAGGTTTACCTGTTAAGCAAAAGTCAAATGGGTGGTTGCATTAGTCTGTTTTCATGCTGCTGATAAAGACATACCCAAGACTGGGCATTTTACAAAGGAAAGAGGTTTAATGGAGAATTCATAGCTCCACATGACTGGGAAGCCTCACACTCATGGTGGAAGGCAAAGAGCAAGTCATATCTTACATGGATGGTGGCAGGCAAAGAGAGATTGTGCAGGCAAACTCCTGTTTGAAAGCCATCAGATCTCATGAGACCCATTCATTATCACAAGAACAGCATTGGAAAGACCTGCCTCTATGATTCAATCATCTCCCACCGGGTCCCTCCCACAACACATGGGAATTATGGGAGCTACAAAGTAAGATTTGGTTGGGAACACAGAACCAAACCATATCATTCTGCCCCTAGCCCTTCCCAAATCTCGTATCTTCACATTTCAAAACCAATCATGCCTTCCAAACAGTCTCCCAAAGTCTCTATTCATTTCACCATTAACTGAAAAGTCCATAGTCCAAAGTCTCATCTGAAACAAGGCAAGTCCCTTCCACCTATGAGCCGATAAAATGAAAAGGAAGTTATTTACCTCCTAGATACAATGGGGATACAGGCTTTGGGTAAATACAGCTGTTCCAAATGGGAGAAACTGGCCAAAATAAAGGGGTTACGGGTCCCACATGAGTCCAAAATCTAGCATGGTAGTTAAATCTTAAAGCTCCAAAATGATCTCCCTTGACTCCATGACTCACATCCAAGTCACACTGATGCAAGAGGTAAGTTCCCATAGTCTTGGAGAGCTCTGCCCCTGTGGCTTTGAAGAGTACAGTCTCCCTCCTGGCTGCTTTCACAAGCTGGCATTGAGTGTCTGTGGCTTTTCCAGGCACACGGTGCAAGCTGTCAGTGGATCTACCATTCTGGGATCTGGAGGATGGTGGCCCTCTTCTCACAGCTCCACAGGGCAGTGCTCCAGTAGGGACTCTGTCTGGGGGCTCCAATCCTACATTTCCCTTCCTCATTGCCCTAGCAGAGGTTCTCCATGAGGGCCCTGCCCTTGCAGCAAACTTCCTGGGCATCCAGGCATTTCCATACATCTTCTGAAATCAAGGTGGAAGTTCCCAAACCTCAACTCTTGACTTCTGTGCACTTGCAGGCTCAACACCATATGGAAGCTGCCGAGGCTTGGGGCTTCCACCATCTGAAGCAACAGCCTGAGCTGTACCTTAGCCCATTTTAGCTACATTGGCCTTTTGGCTAGAGTGGCTAGGATGCAGGGCACCAAGTCCCTAGGCTGCGCATAGCATGGGGACCCTGGGCCAGACCCACGAAACCATTTTTTCCTCCTAGGCCTCTAGGCCTGTGATGGGAGGGGATGCCATGAAGACCTCTGACATGCCTTGGAGATACTTTCCTCATTGTCTTGGGGATTAACATTTGGATCCTCGTTACTTATGCAAATTTCTGCAGCTAACTTGAATTTCTCGTCAAAAACATGGAATTTTCTTTTCCATTGCATTGTCAGGTTTCACATTTTCCAGTTTTATGCTCTCCTTCCCTTACAAAACTGATTGCCTTTAATAGCACTCTAATCACCTCTCGAATCCTTTGCTGCTTAGAAATTTCTTCTGCCAGATACCCTAAATCATCTCTCTCAAGTTCAAAGTTCCATAAATCTCTAGGGTGGGGCAAAATGTTGCCAGTCTCTTTGCTACAACATAACAAGAGTTACTTTTGTTCCAGTTCCCAACAAGTTCATCATATCAATCTGAGACCACTTCAGCCTGGATTTCACTGACCATATTATTACCAGTATTTTGGTCAAAACTGTTCAACAGGTCTCTAAGAGTTCCAAACTTTCCCACATTTTCCTGCCTTCTTCTCATCTCTCCAAACTCTTCCAACCTCTGCCTGTTACTTAGTTCCAAAGTTGCATCCACATTTTCTGGTATCTTTTCAGTAATGCCCCACTCTACTAGTACCAATTTACTGTATTAGTACATTTTCATGCTGATGATAAAGACATACATGAGACTGGACAATTTACAAAAGAAAGAGGTTTAATGGAGAACTCACAGCTCCATGTCACTGGGGAAGCCTCACAATCATGGTGGATGGCAAGTCACATCTTATGTGGATAGTGGCAAGCAAAGAGAGAGCTTGTGCAGGCAAACACCCATTTTTAAAGCCATCAGATGTCATGAAACCCACTGACTATCACAAGAAAAGCACAGGAAAGACCAACCCCCATGACTCAATCATCTCCTACTGAGTCCCACAACATGTGGGAATTACGGGAGTTACAAGATGAGATTTGGGTGGGAACACAGAGCCAAACAATATCAGTGGTACACCAAGATAAAACAAAACAAATAGCATGTTTTAAAAAGTGGACTTAAAATAATTGAATTTAGTCAATATCACACAAGCTATTGAGAAACATACTACAATTGCATGACCTATATAAAAAAAAGCAATAATATAATTTCAATAATAAGAATATTGAATATTACATGAATTGTTTCATTTAAAATGGCCAAAAGACTAAAATAGTTTATTAATTATGCCCGTCTCAGTCAAACCCTTTTTTCGAATGATAAAATGGAACTTAAGGTAGGTCTAGATGAACACACAGCTACGTGTCCCCTCTTCCCTTCTTTCACTTCCTCACTTACTCTCCCTGTGTAATTCCCTGAAATGTAGTCAGCTACACTTGTCCTTGTGGGAGAATACATTGGCAAAATGTGTGTGTGTGTGTGTGTGTGTGTGTGTGTCTGTGCAGTAGAACATATTTTCCTTCTTGGTGAAGGGGAAGTTGTATTTCCAGTATTCACAGAAAGGGTGAACTGCTTAAAATACAATTATTTAAAGAGCTAGAGATACAAATGGAGAAAGAGAGAGATTCTAATATATTGGTGTTTCGCTGATCCATAATATGCTTTAAGATTTTTCACAAATGTAATCACTCTCATCATTATTTTTACCATGTTTAACCCACATAGCATTTAATACTTTCCCTGTCAGTAAAGGAGAATGAAACATAATGTAGGCATCATTGAGAAATGTCAGACAGGGAACCGTGAGCACTTTAACAGGGAGACATGGCCTAATCTATGGAGTCAGAGCACATTACCTGAGGAAGTAATCTTTCGCTTTTTGGTTGACTATAAAGGGCAGGAAGAGAAGGTTGGACAGCTTCTTGAAAATATTCGTCCTATTTCTGCTGTAGCACCTCACCCACCCCACAAATACTCCCACAAGAATTCCTGTTCTAAAGAATCCAACCCCTCCCAGATTCATCTGCTCTTAAATACAAATTTGTCTAAGCTGTTAAATCATCCTTTCTTGGTGTTTTTCATTTAAGCTGCATTCTGAGAACTAGGGAAACAGAAGTCAATAAAGACAAAAAGTATGAATTTTGGACTTCTTTGACGGAAAAAAGAAAAGGATTAGATTTACTTAAACATATATAATGTATTCTCCATTAAGAACAGAATAAAAAGGAACTAAATGAAATTTTAATTTTAAAAGGAAGAATTTAGGTTTTACCTATAAAATGATGGAGACTTGCAAATAGGATTGTAAATATCTATAAGTCTATTCTCTTTATTCTAAGACCCAAAGAATTACCCTGACTACATACATGTATATTTCTTGGCTTTGTCTATGAGAACCAGGAAGTAAATGGGTTAGGAAATGACTAATTACAAGCAACCCAAATCATTTTCAAATCAGAGGTGAATAGCATTCCAAATTACCACCTAGATTCAAGTAGCCTATGAAGAAACAAATGAATCATTCTGTAGGTTAGATGGTGTATTAGTCCGTGCTCATATTGGTATAAAGAACTACCTGAAACTAGGTAAGCTATAAAGAAAAGAGGTTCAATTGGCTCAGCATTCCATAGGCTGTACAGTAAGCCTGTCTGGGAAGGCTCAGGAAACTTACAATCGTGGAGGAAGGCGAAGGAGAAGCTGGCACATCCTATGTGGCTGAAGTAGGAGGAAGAGACTGAGTAAATGGGGAAGTGCCACACACTTTTAAAGAGCAGCCACTATGGGGATGCTGCTGAACCATTAGAAACCACCCCCATGATGCAATCACCTCCCAGCAGAGCCCTCCTCCAGCACTGAGGATCACAATTAAATATAAGACTTAGGTGGGGATGAAAACTCAAACCACATCAGATGGTGTCCTGTTACCTAAATTTTGGAGATAATCAAAATTTCATTTGAAGTCTGAGTATGCAGAGCATGGACACTGACAATAGAATGACAATTTGATCAAAATTAACTTTTTTCAGTCAATATATGTTTGTTTAGCTAATCATATTCCTGTTATACGGCACTTTATTGTGAAATCAATGGTACGTTTTAAATATGAAAATTGTTTTTTATCTTAAGGCATTTGTTCTTCAACCAGTTCAATTGACTTAGGTTTTAGAAAAGGTTTAGAATCCAGAGCCCAATAAAACATTAAAACTCACCAATTACCTTCTAATCATTAATTTGTGTTATTTTCTCATTATTTTGTCCACAATTAAATTTTCCTAG
>NW_016820640.1:791183-814060 GCF_001698545.2 Rhinopithecus bieti | reverse complement strand
GAATGACAATTTGATCAAAATTAACTTTTTTCAGTCAATATATGTTTGTTTAGCTAATCATATTCCTGTTATACGGCACTTTATTGTGAAATCAATGGTACGTTTTAAATATGAAAATTGTTTTTTATCTTAAGGCATTTGTTCTTCAACCAGTTCAATTGACTTAGGTTTTAGAAAAGGTTTAGAATCCAGAGCCCAATAAAACATTAAAACTCACCAATTACCTTCTAATCATTAATTTGTGTTATTTTCTCATTATTTTGTCCACAATTAAATTTTTCCTAGTGATTAATTTTGTAATTATTTTTAATTTCCTTTCACTTCTCTTCTAGCCATAGCATGAGAGAATGTTCTTCCTTAGGCAATCAGTGTGAATCTTTGCAATAACTAGAGGCTGGGAAAGAAGTTCTAATCTATATTAATTTTCCAGACCAATATTTCTCAACCAGATCATTTTTATTATATTTTCTATATGGTACCTAAAATATAGGAAGATTTAAGGGTCATTGGGTTAACATTTTATTCAAGTACTAGACTTAAGATTTTTTTACTATCTTGATATTCACTAATATGCATTTTATTGAAATATAAGCATTCAATTCTGTGACTGATTTTAGGATTACTAATGAATATTTGCTCTTCATTCTTACATGATATAAATTTGGTAATTTTATTTCATGTAAATCAATATCCCCTTTAAAAGTAGTTCCGGCAGATTTGGTTTGGCTTTGTCCCCACCCAATTTCATCTTGAATTATAACTCCCACAATTCCCATGTGTTACGGAAGTAACCGGGAGGTGATTGAATTATGGGGTGGGTCTTTCCTGTGCTGTTCTCATGATAGTGAATGAGTCTCATGAAATCTGATGGTTTTAAAAACAGGAGTTTTCCTGTACAAGCTCTCTCTTTGCCTGCTACCATCCATATAAGACGTGACTTGCTCCTCCGTGCCTTCTGCCATGATTGTGAGGCCTCCCCAGCCATGTGGAACTGTAAGTCTATTAGACCTCGTTCTTTTGTAAATTGTCAGTATCAGGTATGTCTTTACCAGCAGCATGAAAATGGACTTATATACAGTCCTCCCACCAGAAATGCCTATATAAAATTAAGTGCTTCTAACTTAAGATCAACCTATAAGAGAGCACTTGTGTCTTCTGAAGGGAAGGATTTTCTTGCTGTAATAGCAAAATTTACTGCAATTTCCCTATTGCTCCAGCTTTATCTTCTTTTTACTAAGTGATAATAGTTCAATTTTTTTTTCATTTACTTTCATTGCTTTTCAACTTCCATCTGCTCAGAATGTACCTGAGGGCAAATTCATCTTGAGATTTTTCTCCCATTAGAAAGCGGTGCTGGTACTACCTAGTTAACAAAATCAGAGGGTTTGCACAAATTCCAGGTCTTTGAATTTCCAAAGAACTTGTACACTTTATCACTCATTTAGTATTTATGTATGTAAGACCTTAAATTGGTTAACTTTTCAAAGATTTAATCTTATTTCTCAACGTAAAATACAAGTCATGAAGGTTGGAAACCTTTTTACATTTCCTTTCATCTTAACAACACTCAACACTAATGGATATAGTTAGTGCTCTGTAAATATTTGTTAAGAAGATTAGTTAATTTGACCATGAACTGATTTAACCAAAATGAGCTTAAACTATCCCTACTTAAGATCAGCATCAGAATTAATATGATCAAAGCATTGCATTGTTTGCTACCAACGAGGTTCAATTTCATTCAAATTATTAAAACAAACCTAATAAATTCCAAACAGATTGGAATACAAATCCAAAGCTCAATTCCAAATACATTGGAATCCAAATCAGTTTTTGCCAAAGCATACTATTTTAGGACATGAGCGACAGTGTAAGATGGAAAACGAAAAAGTCTGGAACTCTAATGACATCAAGTTCTCCTGAATGGGTTTGGCAGCAACAATGGCAGGATGGAATTCCATCCTGAGCAATTCTATTCAAGGAAGAGGTCCCCACTAAAATTCCTTAGAAACCTTTGCAAAAATTATGGGGAAAAAAACAATGTTTGGTTTTCTTCTTACCCTAAATTCAAACAAAATACTCCTGTTTTTTGGGTTCTCTTTTCTTTATTTGGAAAGGGAAATTAGAGAGAAAAAATACTAATGGAAAAAAATGCTTTGAAGTCAGGAAAAAAATAAGCATTATTGTATTAATCTTTTAAGTTCTCATGTTTCCTCAAATTGTCTATATATGTGCAAGCATGTATACAGATACACATCATACTGATTTGAGATATATATGTCTCAAATACATACATATTTGAATGTATATATGTATATGTATTTGTATATACTTGAACGCATATGTGTATATACATTCAAATGTATACACACAAATGTATACATACAAACACACATACACATTCATTTAATAAACATTGCCAAAACCTTACTTTGAATTCTGCATGGCTTACAGGAGAGAAAAGTGGAATTTGTGAATCTACTCAAGAGCATTTGAACATCACAAAAATTTGCCATTTTATTGATGAATTAATATATAATATTTCAGTCTCCATATCTCCTTCAAAGGTTGAAATATAAAAACAGATATCATGAGAGTGCATAATCCCCAACTCTTGTCTTTATCACTTGCTTAATACATGTATACTTTCTTATTAAATATTGATCAAATTGTTTTAAGAATCAGTTTGCACTCAAACACTAACAAGCAAACTAGAGATAAATATATGGCCAAAAAAAAAAAAAGCCTTCTTGAAGTTGACTGGCTTATATAAGCCAGTCAAATGCAAATATCTTGTTTGTATATAGAGATATGGATATGTAAATACATAGATACACTTCTTGTTTTAAGAAGAATTATATATCTACAGGTTATATAATTATTACACATTGAATTCGCTACTACTAACATTTTTATATTCTGAAAAAAATGAAAATGAGAGTATTGCAAAATGGACCTCCTAAAAGGAGTCTTCAGTGGTTTTTAGGTTCAAGTGCTTACTTTAGAAACGAAGAAACTGAGGTCCAGACCGTTTAACTGACTTTCACTTGGAACCTGAAGTATAAGTCTATTTTTACATTCCATTTCTAGTAACTAAGAAGTCTGTTTGGCGATTCTTTAAATCGTAGTGTTATTTACGGCATCCATTTCATTCAAAGTGATGTCCTTCATCTGCCTGGCAACTCATTTTCCAGAGTCATAAGGTTTCACCAATGCTAACCCCTGTCTGCAGTTTTTGCTTTGTTCCTGTGCCCATTCTTCAAAGGCTTGCTCAAATGCTACTCCTTCTTAATGATGTCTTCTTTGGTCCTCCCTGCTGGAAGCGATCTTTACCTCTTCTGATCCACTAGAGCAATTATCACATTCTGCCTTGTAATTCTACATGGCTTAGTAGAAGTGAATGGATGAGCTCTGAAGTTAAGCAGACAAGAGTTCAAATTTTGGTTTTGCTCCTCAGAAGCAAATAAAATTTGGACATCTGTCAGCTTCTCTGGGCCATAGTTGAGTATAATTATATTATCTTACCTATATTTGTTTTTGTCCTTGCTTTAATATGGTAACAAAACATATTAACTGGATAGCTTAGTTTTAAATAAATGTCATACATTTAAAAAGCATTTACTATCTTCAACATAATGAACAATGAACTAGACTTTCCTAACACTTGAAAGTCACATGGTCATTTCTATAACTGTATTTCCTATACCCCCAATCAGAACATTCATATCTTAAAAACAGGGACTACAGATACTATCATATAGTATGGATCATATAGTATCATGGTGCTATGGCGTGTATTTACAAAGTAGGTGAAAACCTAAATGAATGAAAAATTAAATTATTGTTATTGGAAGATGGGTTGGCAAGTTGTCAGACAAAGTGTTGTAAATTGTTTAATAGCTCATGCTACACAAGAATAAACCATTTTTATTACAAATGTTAATCTATCTAAAAATGAGAAATAGATTTATTCCTGAGGTGTAATGAAAGTATATCTTTTCACCAAGAAATATACATTTGAGTCGTTAATATATTGCATATGAAATTTTATTAAGTGACATTAAGCTTTATTAAAGTTTCTACATGAATTGTCACAATATAAATATATCTGAGTTCTCTGCAAAACATTGTGCAATCAAATGGAGAAACATGATTTCTACTGTTAGATATATCTATGATTTATTCTTCTCATATCATCAATCATAATTCCTTCAATACCCAAAGCCATCTAGTAACTATAGATAAATTACAAATGTCTGACACAGCTTGGCACAATGCTTTGCATACTTAAATGCTTCAATACTCAAACCCCACATTTGCAAAGCAGTACAGTCAACATAAGCAGATTCATCTTTATGATGGGTTTTATTTTCTAAAAGGGTTAAATCTCAAAGAACCCTTTGTTTTGTGACAAGTGTTATGTGAGGACCCTCAAAACCCTGATTTATCAATGCTCCTTTTTTTCAGTTTCTTTCCTGGCGTTATTTTTTAAGTACTTGCAATCCACGTTGGATTAAAAAAAAAGACATTTGAGGTCGAGAGCTGTGGAGGTTGAGGGTGGGAGGGAGAAGGCTATTTTGAATCTTGTGACAGTGAGGTTTCGTTCACTAAGGAGCTCTCTGTGGGTTTCTGGCATTATAAGTGTTTTGTCTGCTTGCAAGCGAGCAGCTGATGGATGGGGAAAATGTTCATTGATTTGTAGTGCCTGCACTGCAGCCAACCAGCACTAGAATGAGGAGGCACCATCATGAATCTCTCAACTATGCATATTTATATGCAGCTGCTGTACTTCTAAACCTCTAGTGAATACAAAGTACTTGTGTGGCCACCAGTTCACACAATGCCTTCCTGCCGCATGCTCTGATTTAACTACTGTATGAAAGAATAGACTTGGGGGGCTCGGTGGGTTATAGAAAGGAGAGGTAAGCACGGAGAGAGAAAAGATCTTTGCACAATTCCTTTTTCTTGGATAGTCAAGAGAATGAAACGAATGTGGGAACAAGTAGGGAACATTCTAATAAATGCTTTCCGTGCTTGAATTTCAAGTTCTGAAATTGATTAATGGAAACTAAATCCTTTTAAAGATGGTGTTTTCAGTGAGCAAGGCTTTGGGACTACATGATAATAATGTGGTTAAAATATGCTGGCACCATTGAAATCATCCCAGCACTGAGCAGTATGTATGAGAAAGTTCCTCCCCTGGGTGAACCACATCTTCAGTATAGAGAAATAGATGAGATGCTATATTCGGGTGAAGGGAGAAATAAAGAATCTTTAATAGTGTTGGAAAGAAAAATTAAGTAAAGTGCAGAATATGAGGTTGTTAAAGAAAAAAAAAAAAACAGATGAAAGAGAACTCCTTTTAGAATGGAAATGGGGCAGGAGGGGAAGTTTGGAAGCATAAAAGCTATAGGGCGAGGGTTGAGAGCTGAAAGCTGAGAAGAAATAAAGGGGTCCTGTGAGCAGGAAAATGAAATTAAAGGAATAAAAGAAACAAGGCAAAAGAATGATCAATGTGAGAATTCTTTCTTTCATATAACATAATCTTTACTTGAAATATAAAGATATATATTTAGAATTACAGATCCTAAATAGTTCTGTAAAATGACTCAATTTTATTAGATTACAAAGTTTAAAGCACAATAAATTTCTAAGGTTGGAGATTTTTAGACTTGATTAGTAGAGTTCATTTTCCCATCACTTAGGGAGAAAAAATTAAAGAGAAGAGAGGGGAATGGGGGGAAATGTATGGGAAATTGAAAATAATATAGAACTAATGCCTACTAGGATATTATTCTCATTCATAAAGTCCTGAAGGCCAAATTCAGGCAAATGCTGTGGACAATAATAATCCCACAGGGTATCGGAGAGAAGCTCATTTTATTATAAGATTAGGCTCAGCTCCAAAATAAGCTACATCAAAGCAACATGAAATAAAAAGTCAAATTCAATACCTGGGTACAGTTTGATTTCATTATCAAAAAGAAGTTTTATGCTTTTCCATGTAGAGTTAAAACTCTAATTGAGACCAAACTGCAGTTGCTCTTTTGACCAGAATATAAAATGGCCTTCGTCCACATAATTCTCTCAGAGTCTTCTAGGCATATCTCCCAAGGATCTAGGAAAGATGGATTGAAACTTGAAAGTTATAATGCCAGAGTATAGTCAATGTTGGCATTATATTCTGGTCACTCAGCCATTGTTAAACATGTCCAGATTTTAGAAGCAATACATAAAACCTCAAAATTGATCAGGAGTTTCTTCTTGCACAGAAACTCTTACCTTTCAATAGAGTAATATTAGTCTCTGGGCTAGCAATATACTCCACCCAGTGGTGTGTCAGAGTAAAAATGTCTTTTATAAAGGCTAAACCTGACCTAATTTCCTTCTATTTTTTCAACCCCAGAATTACAAAATGTTAGACAAATACATAAAGCGTAGCATGAACTTTACTCTCCTAATGAAAAAATAGGAGTGATGCATTCCCTTTTGTGAAAAGATCATGTTTTCCAATTTTTTAACAAAATAAAAATAAGTACACTCTTTAGTACTGTGTTCATATATGAATTATGAATAAGTTAATCAACCTTCAAGTGTATACCCCCCACACACACATACACACACATATATACACACATGCAATGCTAAAAGTGAGCTTCTGAGGTCATATAAGAATGCACTGACTGACTATCATTTGAACTGAGAGCAGAGACGTGCCATTTTCCTGAGAGTTTTTAATTATTTCCATAGAGATCCCAAACCCCAGTGATTAAAAAAAGAAAGAAAAGAAAGAAAGAAAAGAAAAGAAGAAAGAAAGAAAGAAAGAAAGAAAGAAAGAAAGAAAGAAAGAAAGAAAGAAAGAAAGAAAGAAAGGGAGAAAGAAAGAAAACCAGAACACCTATGACTTGAATGCATGGAGAATGGGCTCCTTAGGTTTACCATAATACCTGTGTAGAGGCTTAACAAGAATATCTTGGCCCAATCCTGTTGAAATATCCAAATAGTTTCTTTATGCCCTTGCCCTAGATGGCAGAGCATACAGTAAATACAATGGAATTTTTCTTTTGTGATTTATTATTGTGATAATCAATGATCGTTAGATGTCAAAGATACTGTGACTTGGGTAAACACTGTTCTGAGACTAGGTCTCTCCTGGAAAATTACACTGCAAAATTTTGGTTGTCATTTGCTTCTTAAAGAATGAGCCAAAATAAAAACTGAATTAGGATTTGGTTGTCTAATGCAATTTGGAATTTTTCCCTATTAAACATGGAAGCACATAAAAGCCGATGTTTCCATTTAATAGAATAAGAAAATGTAGAAAACAAATGCTTCAGACTATATGGCTAGGGTTTGAAGAAACAATGAGATAATGTCAATGAGATAAAAACTATATGGTGGGTAACAAGCCTGGACTAGGTGACAAGACAACTATTCTTATTCTAGATCTGCCATTAAACAATTACTTGACGTTAGGCAGGTCACAAAACTTCTGAACCAAAATTTCATCACATATGAAAACATATCCCCCTAAAACTAGTTTATTTCCATTGCCAAGGAGAAAGAGGGTTAATAATTTCTAACTTTGTTAACATAATGAACCTTTTGAGAATCTGAAAAAGCTGATGAAATCCATGAACACCTTGCCTATGAAAATGTTCACATCCATAGACAGAAAATGATTTGCATATAATTTTAGGGTTCTGTGAACCCCTTGAAACCTATTTATAGACCACACATTTCATGAAGAAAAAAACTTGGATAATCAATTATATACTTGCATATCTCAACCAATATGAAATCATTTATTTCTGTCCTCAAGTCTCAAGCAGAGTATATAGCAGAGTTAGTACTCAATACAGTTAGAGCATATAAATTTTTTTAAAGTTATTTTAAAGTCAAAGCTATGAGTTAGAGACTTTAACATCATCCTCTCAATAACTTGAGTTCAAATGGAAAATAGAAACTAGGAACCACATTAATATTGACTTAACTCAGTCAATATTTACTGGATATTTACACTTTCACACAGTGCAATTAGACAAAAGGAGAACATTGGAGAAGATACTCATATGTATAAAAATGTAGAGAAAGTGGCATCTTTACTCAATTTTATAGTCATCTCTTTAGCTTTTATGTGATGTATTTGTTGCACAATTTTATCATCAAAAATGCAATTATTCCATCATCACTTCATGGAATGCAAAAATTTTTTTCTTATAAAACATTTTCAATGAAAGGCAACATAAAATGCTTACAGTCATTGTTCATTAAGTACTTCTGCCATGGTTTGCATATGACAGCATCTGTAACATCATGTTTTCCAATCTCATCATACCATTGTGACTCTCATCAAATACACAGTCCGGTTCATTGCAGCAATGTAGACAATGAGGTACAATCAAAGCTCATTACCAAGTTGCTCCCAATTACACTGGACTCAGTGATAGAGTCCAAAGATGTCCCTGTTTAGAGTAATTTTCTTACTATTATCCAGAAAAGCCAAAGAATTGACACTACCCTGTCATATTACAACACGATTACATTGCATGATCAAAGCAGATTTTCAAAAATTTAGCTTAACTAAGGAGAGAAATCATTATTAGAAACAAATTTAAATGATGTAGAAGTTTAACCTTGGATGTTACCTAATTTTTTGAAACTGATTTCTGCATATGAAAAATGTCTAAGATAATACCAGTTTTGGTTTTTCAATCCCATCATCATCAGTCTAAAGTATATAGCAACATGCCTGACCACAAGTAAATACCGAATATGTGGTAACTGATATATTACTATTCTCAAAATTATGATTACAATCACACAACTAATTATGATCATAGCAGAACTTAGGCTCCCCAAAATTTTCTTTTCCCTCCACAGTAAAATAAAAAACCCTGAAACTTGCTCTAATAGACACTGCTTATTGTAAATCTAGATCAACTAACCAATGTTTCAAAAATAATTATACATGACCAATAGTTTCAGTGTTGCTTAAAATTGTATTTAGTATGTTCCTGCCTACAAGGTTTGTTTCTAAAAGAAACAATGTAACAGTCACTATCACTTGCCCTTTGCACTAAGTACAGCTCAAAATAGTTTCTTAAATTAAAAGACTGCTAAAATGTGTATAATATTATTATAACTACAGTATCTGGTGTCTTTGAACTGGGATCTGATAACAACAACTTTGACTCAGATCTTTGTGCAAATCACTGTTTGCCAGCTGTAACTACTGAGCAATGTACCACGACATTTCTGACACATTCAAAACTCTGAAATGAATGTAGTTGTGTCCTATATGTCCTTATAAGGCATCTGTCGAATAGCAAAACACCTGTACTTTAATTGATATTTAAATAATTATAGAAATGTATGATTACTTCTTAAGTGAAAATTTTTTTGATCCTCCTTTAGTTTTATTTATAGTAAAGAACTGTAATAAAATAATGGTCAGACATTTCATATCATTTCAAATTATGGAAAGAGCTTGTAATTACTCCTTTCACTAACATTAATATCTGTTATGTATAACTTTCTTTGGTATTTTTTAATCTTCTAAATCAAAGTAGAAACTGACAAGACTTGCTTTACTTTCAGTGACTTAAGATGCTTTCATTGCATAAGAACAATTTCGCTGATAATTCTTCTATAGAGTTGCTTCTATCTTCTCTGAAAGATACAGGAATATTAGCAATGGATTTGGGAGATGGGAACATTACCAGGGGACATAAAATGACTTGGTGATAAACTCCAACTGTGTCCTACTCCAGAGCAACAGCAATGTGGTCATTTTTCAAATTAGTCTAATTTTCCTGACTTTTGCTTTGCCCCCAATAGCATAACATGAAGAATTCTGAAAAAATGACAAGAGACTCTACGTTTAAAAACATTATGAAAGAAAATCAAGGGTTGTATTTCTATCTAAATTGAAGATTAGTTTTGTAGGGAAATCCTGGCCTGAAAAAATTAAGACAGATTTGAACTTCTTTTTCAGACTCTAGTTATCTCAGACATTCACACTGATGGCTTGAGGAAGAAGACTATTCTCTAACACTCTTTTGATTTCACCCCTGGAAAAATGAAGACCAGAACTTTATGGCTCCCATACCAGCTACATCAAAATAAATCTGTAGAAATAAATGCCAATGTGCAATGTATAAACAGATAGTATCAGTCTTAAAGGATATATAAATAACTTCTGAATTATTACACTGTATCTTCAATATATCAGCTTCACACAAAAAAAGTACCAGCCCAATGTAATATAGACAGTGAAATTATCCACTCTTTTCCTTTGTGTTTTGTGGATAATTATAGAGATGAGGTTCTTTCATTAGTTCATTTGTGCAGTTATTTAATGAGATTTCAGCCTAACAATTGTATAACCTAGGGTCGGTTGAAACAACGGTTTTAGCAAAACTAAAAACTCAAAGACTTTTCAGAATATTGCTCTACCTTATATTAAGAAGTGAGATTAGTAGTTTGAAAATCTTGGGAAACCTCCAAAACATTAGAGCATGGCTTCTAACTAATATTTTTGATGTTCGAATGAGTTCAGTGGTTATAGTTTTGTAGCACAATTTTCCAAATAATTTATTTTCATGTCATTTGTATTTTTGTCATCACTGATAGTCTTTCCAAAATGTTCAGTTACTTAGTGTACATGCAAAGGTATTTTTAAAAAAATTATTGTGAACAAATTTGTTACAAAATTACATTCTTCAGTTGTATTTTAAAATGTTAGTTAAGATATTGGTATAGCTCCTCTGACTTCTGCTGCCTTAGAAGATAAGAGTGACAGATTTAGGAAATCGTGATATTTTATCTAAGGGAAACTCTAGATATTGCCTATTGTCAACCTAAGCAAGTTTTAAATGGTCGAATACGAATCATGATTATTAAGTCAAAATATCACAGGTCTAGAAGGAGGACACTTAACCAGCAAAACACCATAACAGATTTGAATGCATGTGAATAACAAAATGATTGGATAAGGAATTACACATTCCTTGAGAGGAAGATTTGTAAAATTTTAATACTGCATCAGTGGCTCTCCAGTGTAGTTCTAGATATTCTGCTTCTGGTCCTCAGGCCACACCTAGGCCTACTGAAACTGAATCTCCATACATGGGTGGGGCCCATCCATCTGCATCTTTAACAAAATCCTTATGAGGATGCACGTCAGGCTTTATTAATCACAAAGAAAAGGAATAATAAAAGACAATGAATTAAATTCCCTTCTCAGAAAGCTTTAAGAAAGAAAAAAAAAGGAAACAAAACGAAGCGTCATAATGAAGAAAATAAAAGAAGAAAATGATTTGAGAATAAGATAATTGAAAACTATACCTAATATATTGTCCTATTTTAAAGAAAATTAATGAAAGAAAACTACTAGTTAATCAAGAAAATGCAGCAATAAAGTATAAATATTCAAAAGAAGAAATGACAAAAAGGAAATAATCTTTGAAAGCAAAGAAATTAAAACATACATATGCACACACCCCCAGAGGACCTTAGAGGACTGCTTTGCAGAGCTCTAGTCAAATATAATTGAAAAGTTAGATAGTTTCTCTAGAGAAATAGATATTACCAAATTGACTCAACTTCTGTTATAAACCTTAGCACATCAATGCATAAAAACATAGACAGCTATCAAAGAATTACTTTACCAAAAAGCATCAGGCCCAGATGGTTTCACAGGAGATTTTTGCTACTTTCAACAACCATATAGCCTGAAGAGTCTAAAAATTATTCCAATGCCATGAAAATGAATTAAAATTTCATAATTCCTTCTATGAAACAAGTGTAACAGTGATATCTAACAAAAATAAAGACATTGTAAAGAAGAAAATCAAATACCAATATCACTCATAAATAATTCCACAATACCATATAAAAGACTAACAAACAGAATTGAATTATATGTTTTGAAAATAATGCACTGTGACTAAATGGGATTTATCTCAGGAATGTAAAAACATTTCTTACTGTCACACATTATATTATAAAACTAAAGGTGAAAATTAGGACTATCTCCATAGATACTGACAAAAAAATCTTCAAAAATTAACCATTTATGATACAAAAATATTCAAGAACGTGGGAATGGAGGAAAACTTTAGAACCTATAATAAAGAAGATACAGATTTTGGACTAACATACATTTGTGTGTGTGTGTGTCTATATATATATATTCCAGAAGCAATATATATGTGTGTATACACACACACACACACACACACACACATATATATATATATGTTAGTCCAAAACCTGTATCTTCTTTAGTGAGAAAAGAGAAGAAGCATTTCCACTAAAATTGGGACAAAGGTAAGCTTGGCCATTATGTATGAATATTCAGCAATGTACTTGAAATACTAGCCAATGTAATTAGATAACTGATATTAATTAGTGGCACAAGAATTGGTAAAGGAGAAGCAAAAACGATGTCTGTTTCCAGATGATATGACAGTATACTATAAACCCCTATAAAATCAATGTTAAAGCAAACTCAAATAAAGAGGCAGTAAGTAACCTAATGCACATTAACATATAAAAATAAGTAGCTTCAATATACTAATAAATGAATAAAGAGTGTAATGATAGAGAAATTCTTTTATAATGTCAATAAAGAAGATTAAGTACTTAGGAATTAATATTTAGGAATTAATATATTCATTTAAGGCATTTTTAATGCTTCCTAAAGACATAAAAGTAGACTTGAGCAAATGGAAAAGACATATCCTGTTTTTGTCTAACACAACTGAACATTATAAAGATCTCAGTTCTAAGTGAAATTGTAAGCTTGATGAAATTCCAATAAAACCTCCAGCAAGCTATTTTATGAAGTTAGGTTGATCTAAAATTTATTTTAAAAGGCAACATGAAAAAATAGCCAGAAAAACACTAAAATGAAAAACCATAAAAGGAATAAACACTACTATACTTTCGAATATACTACAAAGTCTCTGTTACTAGCCTGTTGTAATGGCATATAAACAGACAAATAATCCAAAAAAAATAGAATGCAGAAACAGTCCTTGTATACGTCCTTGGCATATGTTAAAGGTGGCATCTTAAATTCTTAGGGTGAAGACAAACTTTTTCATAAATGGTACTGGAACTACTGGCTAGCCATTTGAAAAAAAAGATAAAATTAGGTTCGTATCTGATAGTATACACCAAAATAAACTCCAAACAAATTAGAGATCTAAATGTAAAAATGAAATAACACAAGTACCAGAAAATATGAATGAATATGAACTGGATTAAATACAGGCTTTCTAAATACAAATCAAAATTCAGAAGCAATGACATAAAAAATTCATACATTTGACTACATACAAAATGTAAAAATCTGCAGGACAAAATTTGCAAAGTTAAAATAAATCTGAAAAACTGGGAGAAAATATTCACAACTTATACCACAGACAAAAGGTTAATGTCCACAATATATCAAGAATTCTTAAAATTGTGAAAAAAGCATCAAAACATAAGAATTGGAAAACATATAAGCTGAAAATTTCTACAAAAGGTATACAAACAGCCATATATATGTGTGTATATATATATGTTTATGACAGAGTCTTGCTCTGTTGCCCAGGCTGGAGTACAACGGCATGATCTTGGCTCACTGCAACCTCTGCCTCCCAGGTTCAAGCAATTCTTCTGCCTTAGCCTCCCGAGTAGCTGGGATTGCAGATGCATGCCACCACACCAGGCTAATTTTTGTATTTTTAGTAGAGATGGAGTCTCACCATGTTGGCCCGGCTGGTCTCAAACTCCTGACCTTTGATCTGCCAGCCTCAGTGCTGGGATTACAGGCGTGAGCCACTGAGCCTAGCCAGCCCCTCAAAATATTAAAATATTTGAACTCAATCATAATCAGTGAAGAGCAAATTAAAACACTGCGATACTGTTTCTCAATTCTCAGATCGATCAAAATTAGTGACATTGCATTCTGTTCATGAGGGTGTGGGGAAACAGGCACTGCAGTAAGAGGCTATACCAACAGGTTTAAACAGGATATGTCTTTTCCATTTGCTCAAGTCTACTTTTATGTCTTTAAGCATCATTAACTCATTCATATGGACTCCCATGCCTTACTGGTGGAAATACAGTAAATACAAAAGGGTCTAACCCTTTTGGAGAGAAATCAGTCCAACTTCTAAGACTCTATCCTAAAGATATGGTAAACAATTAGAAAATATACGACACAAGGATATGCTTTGCAATATTGTTTTTCATTGACAAATATTGGAAACAACCTATTGCTAATGGAAAGGAAGTTTGTTGAATACACAGTCATGCATCACTCAGTTCATCAGGAATATGTTCTGAGAAATGGGGTATTAGGTGATTTCATCATTGTGCAAACATCATACTTGTATACTTAAACCTACTGGTATTGCCTACTTAAACCTATGTGTATAGACCTCTTAAACCTATTGCTATAGCTTACTGAAGTATGCATACTTAAGTATATAACTTTAGTATATGTACTTAAGTATACTGGTATAGTTTACTTAAGTAGAGCCCACTTAAACCTATTGCTATAGCCTACTACACACATGGATTATATAGTATAGCCTACCGGAACAAATCTGTGCAGAATGCTACTGTATTCAATACTGTAGGCAACTGTTTCACACAATGGTGTTTGCACATCTAAACAGAATGAAAATAGAAAAGATACAGTAAAAATATGGTATAAAAGATAAAAAACGGCACACATATACAGGACACTTGCCACCAGTGGAGCTGTAGGACGAAAGCTGCTGCGGGTGAGTTGGTGGGTGAGTGAATGTGAAGACAGGGACATTACTGCACACTACTATGAACATTATAAACACTGTACACTTAGGCTACACTACATTTATTTAAAAGACATTTTCTTTCTTCAGTAATAAGTGAACCTTAGCTTACTGTCACTTTTATTACTTATAAACAATTTTTTAAACATTATGTCTCTTTTGTAATAATACCTAGCTTAAAATACTAACACACTGTACAGCTACACAAAAATATTTTTCCTTATATCACTGCTCGCTAAGCTTTTTATATTTTATATTTATTATTTATTTATCTATTTATTATTTATTATTTATTTTGAGACGGAGTCTCCGCTCTGTCGCCCAGGCTGGATGCAGTGGTGCGATCTCGCTCACGCAAGCTCGCTCCGGGTTCCCGCATTCTCCTGCCTCAGCCTCCCAGTAGCTAGGATACAGCACCCGCCACCATGCCAGCTAATTTTTTGTATTTTTTTTAGTAGAGACGGGGTTTCACCGTGTTAGCCAGGATGGTCTCTATCTCCTGACTTTGTGATCTGCCCACCTTGGCCTCCCAAAGTGCTGGGATTACAGGCATGAACCACCATGCCCGACCTAATTTTTTTTATTAAAAACGAAGACAAGACCACCCACATTAGCCATGGGTGTCACAGAATCAGAATCATCAATATCACTGTTTTCCACCTTCACATTTTGTCCCATAGAAAAGTCTTCGGGGCAATATCATTCATGGAGCTCTCATCTCATCCTATAATAACAATGTCTTCTTCACGAATGCCTCCTGGAGGACTTGCCTGAGGCTGTTTTACAATTAACCTTCTTTTAAAATATGTAAGTAGAAGAAGTACACTCTAAAGTAATGAAAAAGAGTACAGTAGAGCAAATAGACAAACCAGTGACATAGTTGTTTATTATCAAAGGTTATGTGTTGTACATAATTGGATGTGCTATCCTTTTATACAACTGGCCTCACTGTAGGTTTGTTTACACCAGAAGCAACACAACCTCTTGAGTAATGCTTTGTGCCATGACCTTTCAATGGCAACAATGTCACCATGTGATAGAAATTTCTCAGCTCCATTATAATGTCATGGTACTACTCTCATATATGCAGTTCATGGTTAACGAAAACATCATTATGCAGTGCATGACTGTGCTATGTGAAATCAACACAACAGCACAATGTGCAGTTGTAAAAAAGAAAGGAATGTCTCTATGAACTGATTTGGAGAGGTTTCCAGAATAATCTCTTAATTGAAGAAAGCGAATTGTAAATGAGTATCTAATGTAGCTAACTTTCGTGTAAGAAAGAAAGGGATATAAGAAAATAAATATGTATCTTCTTATTTGTGCAAAAGAAATACAAGAAGAAAAGCCCAGAAGCTATAGGAAGTGGAAGAGAAATGAGTAGGGAAAAGGGTGTAATGGGCACATGGAGGGAAGGAGCTACAGGGAACAACATCTTTCTGGGTGTAACTTCTAAAAAATAGTTTTGCATCTTAGAACCATAGCGATTTTCACATATCCCCCCAAAACGTAAAAATTCAAAATAAACCAGGATATCAGGTGGACATGGAGTGGAATACAAATAGTAAAAAATGAAGCTAGCTGTATTATAAATGAATGACATCACCACACTGAATAGGGTGGGAAGAAAATAACAAACTAAAGTAATTATTATTACTTTAAATATTTTAGTACTTAGTAAAAGTATTTTGAATATACTGCACTCTATTACATGATCAGTCAATGTGTTTTTACAGAGATAAGGTTTAGCAACTTTGTAACCACGTGATGTGTGTACCAGGATTGAACAAATAAGTAAACATACTGTAGATAATGAAAGCTTAATTTTTCATTGAAAAAATTTAGAAGGAAAGGCAGAAGACTAAAATTAACCTATCCCATTAGAATAAAATCAGAGATGCCAGTATTAACTCACATTTGTTAATATATTTATAAACAAAGAGATACAGAAATAAATATGGATAAACAAGTATGCATGGAATGGTATAAATTCCTATAGTCCCTAACTCTATCCATTAACGGGGCCTAGAAGAAATAATACTTCAGTAGCAGTAAGTATACTTAGACTCAAATCTTAGTTTCTAAATACCATTTCCATTAAAGAAACTGGATCTCCTTAGACATGTGGTATATTCCAGGACTGGGCAGGAAAAACATAATATGAATCTGGAATATCTTGTGATGACAAGGAATAAGAAAGTGCTAGAAAAAATGGGGGACATGTTGAATGGATATTGAAATCGACCTGAAAAGCATTCCCAATAGCAGAAGCTGAAATAATTTGGATAACAAAATACATAGTGATAGTATTTAGGGATAATAACCCCTAAAATAAATAAACAGCTATGTGTCCACACTGACATAAATTACATAATTAAACAACCAAACGGGGGAGAAAAACCACCTCCTTTAAAAGAATCCCAATTAAGAAATGTAGAAGGAATGAAGAACATAAAATCACATTAAGCAAACACAAGATTAATAATCGTTACAGACAAGATCTACTATTTAATGTTAAAATTAGGGGGTGAAAGATGGAAGAAAAATAGACTATTTCCTGCATATATATTAACTATGAAGGAAGAAACAGTAACCTTACATGGGAAAAACCGGACAGGAACCACCTCACTCAAGTGCTGAAGGTTAACGTCTTCAGTAATAAGATACGTTGAAAAAATGCACCTGCCTACACGATGCACTGAGTCAGGCATAGCAGTTATTCTTTCCCAAATGCATAACTTCAAAGTACTCATGAGAAAACATCAGACAAACCCAAATCAAGGGACATTCTACCAAATAACTGACCAGTACTCATCAAAAGTGTCAATGTCATAAAAGAGACTGAGAAACTACAACATAGTGAGAAGACAGAGACCCAACAAAAACAGGCGATGTGGAATCCTGAATTTTATATCAATTTCTGGGTTTGATAATTGTGCTATAGTCATGTATGTTGTTACCATTAGGGGAAACTAGGTGAAAGATATATGTAAATGCTCTATGTTATTTGCACAACTTTTATGTAGCTCTATAATTATTACATGAAAACAAAAGTTAAAAAAGACGTTGCAGCATTTTAAAAGCGAGGATTTTACTTTTGACTTGGCACTGTGATCTGGGTTCTAGTCTTAGCACAGATGATAACAAATGTGACTTTAGGATGTTAGTTCCAGGCTCTAGGCTTCAGACATCCATTTATTTATTCAATGTCCATTCATGATGTAATTGAATAGGATGTCCTGTAATGACTTTTTTTTCTATTGTAATTTTCTATTGTCTATGAAAAACTGGCAGAGAGTTTTGAAAATTTCTTTATAACTTGATTTTCTTGTACTATGCTATTTATACTGCTCTGGTTATTTCATTTAAGTTACTCAAATAAATAGTTTTCAAACAAATCTTGTTTCATTTCTCAATTTGGTGTTGTGTTTTTGTCATTGTTATTTACTTTTATGGAGAAATACAAGGCAACAGAGAGCGTAAACTACTGTTTGGCATCATATATCATTTCTCTGTAAATATATTACATTATTTTCTTTTTTTTTCTTTTTTTTTTTTTTTTAAAAATTTTAATTTTTTTTTTTTTTTTTTTTTTTTTTTTTTTTTTTTTTTTTTTGAGACGGAGTCTTGCTCTGTCACCCGGGCTGGAGTGCAGTGGCCGGATCTCAGCTCACTGCAAGCTCCGCCTCCCGAGTTCACGCCATTCTCCTGCCTCAGCCTCCCGAGTAGCTGGGACTACAGGCGCCTGCCACCTCGCCCGGCTAGATTTTGTATTTTTTTAGTAGAGACGGGGTTTCACCGTGTTAGCCAGGATGGTCTCGATCTCCTGACGTCATGATCCGCCCGTCTCGGCCTCCCAAAGTGCTGGGATTACAGGCTTGAGCCACCGCGCCCGGCCTACATTATTTTTCTAAAAGGCTGGTTAAATGCTTAGAAAGATTAACCAGCCTTTCACAGAATGCCAACTGTGAAAGGCATAATAAAAGGTGGTGGGAATACAGAAATAGATAAGAAATAGTCCCGGCTGTAAGGAGCTGACAATTTAGACTGAGAGCAGACATGTATGTAAATGAATATTTGTAAGTCAATGTGAAAAGCACTATGATACAGATATGTACCATCTCAGAGAGGAACAATCAACTCTGCCTGGAAGAGTAAGGCAAGGCTTTTCAAATGAGATCCCAGAGCATTAAAGGACCAGCAGATAGTTTTTTCAGGTGAAAAAGGAATAAAAAGAATTTTAATGCATATAGAACAATATGTGCAAATGTATAGAGCTGTGAAAAGCTGGTGAGAGTTTCACACCAACTGAATCATACACTGAAGAACAGTGGGAAGGGCTTCAAAACGCTAAGCTAAGGTAGAAGGACTAACTTACCAGCTTCTAATTCTTGTCCTACTTACCGCTGTTCTTTCTTGCTCTCTTTCTATTACACCACAGTTCATATAAAAAGCAAACATCCTAGACTTATTCCAGGAGCTTTGCCTTAACCCTGCAGGCAACAAGAAGCAAAAGGCTCTTTCTTGTTCCTAACGTCTAACTTTATTCCATAAACATTCATGAGGAAAGGATCCTCTATATACAAGACTGAATATATATAAATAAGAAACAGTCTCTACCCTGGAGGTGTTTAAGTGGGTGAGAAACACAGTCAAAAAGACTTCCATAAAAAATAACAGTTTTGAAATAACTTCTCCCTACATATATCCTCAACCATCTACATCCCTTTCTACAACACATGCATGGAGACCTCTGAGCTGGTTTGTAGGTCGGGGCCAGACATTGGGAAGCTGGGTGAGCATTTTAGGCGGGTCCTTACGTCATTCATCACACTAAACTGTAACAGATTGCCAGAATTCACTGGGCGTTGGGGAAGCTGTCTAGATTTTTTGTAGACAAAATACCTTCTCAACGCCACCGCTTGGGCAAAGGCTAGGCTGGCTGACCCAATTTCCATTCCTTCTAAGCAAGCATTTTTCTCATTTATTTGTTCAACTGTTTATACTTCATGCTAAAACCATTTTTTAAATGAGCTATACATAGACTCATATGCAAAACTATCAACAATAAACTATATGTAATTACTAAACTATGTTTAATATTATACTAAATTCAGCTCAATATTTGAAATTTAATTAAAGATTTTTTTTAATATGAAGCTGTGATGGCCTATTTAAAAATGAACATCCTGGATGGGGGCAGTGGTTCACGCCTGTAATCTCAGCACTTTGGGAGGCCGAGGCACATAGATCACCTGAGGTCAGGAGTTCAAGACCAGCCTGGGCAACATGGTGAAACCATGTCTCTACTAAAAATACAAAAATCAGCCAGGTATAGCAGCAAGTGCCTGTAATTTCAGCTGCTTGGGAGGCTGAGGCAGGAGAATCACTTGAACCTCAGGGAGGTGGAGGTGTCAGTGAGCCGAGATTGTGCCACTGTACTCTAGCCTGGGCAACAGAGTGAGACTCCACTTCAAATAATAATAATAATAAACAAAAAAAACGGACATCCTGAGGAATTCTTGGTATTGAATAAGGCCTATAAAGAAGAAATAAATAAATAAATAAGAGAAGAAAAAAATGTCACTTCTAAGCTCAAATCACAATGCTTAAAATACTAAAACCCTCATTTTCAGGTATTGCTTTACCAAAGATGAAATTGGTCATGCCTTTAAATACACACAGTTTTAAATCTAAAACATAACTTCAGAATTATTCTGCATTTACCCAATATCATAATTACATTTAGATAGGAGAAGGCTTTGATACCCAAAAGGTCAGGTAAAACAATTTGCATTGCTTTCAAAAATTACATGCAGCAATCAGCTACAAGGTAATGGCATTATTTTGACCATGGTCTAGAAATCTGTCACTATTCCAGCTAGCTCTAACTGAAGTTATTTTTTTTCTTGAAGCAAATATGATATCTGAAGAACACTATTTTTCCCCAATAACATTTAAATTATTTAAATTGCATTGAACACTTTTTTTTTCCTCACTGTGTTGCTCAGGCTGGAGTACACTGTACAATCATGGCTCACTGCAATCTCCACCTTCCGGGCTCAGATGATCCTCAGGTGGGAGGATCTTCTTAGTATAATATTAAACATAGTTTAATAATTATAGTTTATTGTTGATAGTTTTGCATATGAATCTATGTGTAGCTCATTTAAAAAATGGTTTTAGCATGAAGTATAAACAGCCTCCAAAGTAGATGGAACCACAGGTGCACACTACCATGCCTGGGTAATTTTTTTATTTATTGTAAAGATCGGGTTTCACCATGTTGCCCAGGCTAGTCTTGAACTCCTGGGCTCAAGCTATCTTCCTGTCTCGGCCTCCCAAAGTGTGAATTACAGGCATGAGCCACTGCACCCAGCCTACATTGAGCATTTTAATATACAAATGTGATAGTCCAGAATGGTAAGCCTCTGTTTTTCTGTTTTCTTCATTTTATCTTGCTGTAAACATAAGATTTCAAAAATTGTATCCTCTACTGACTTTTCTTGGCAAGATTGACATCTATTATTAATCAGAATATTCACTTTAAATCTATTATTTTCAATATTCTATCAAGGCTGCCAGCAAAAAATATTTTACAAGCAAACTCACTTGATTTTTAGAAATTTTTAAGTGCATTATTCTAGATCACATTTGCATAGTGAGTTCAAATAATACATATCATGTTAGAGTTGCAGTTACTAGCACTGAAATACTTTAGTCAATACTTTCTTTCAGAGTAAATAAGTATGAGAAAAATGTTATTGAAATGATGGGAATTTTGTCTTTTTTAATTTGAACTCTTAAAAAATAAACATACAACTAAAATCACAACAGAATTTCTGTGTTATGGTAACTAAACAGTTTCTTATTCTTGTCAATCTTTAAATACATATTTTAAGGTTGAAGATGGTGACTCTAAAGAGAATTCCTGAAATCTCAAAAGCTACGATTACTGGCTTCGGAGACCCAATGTATGGCTTATATGTAGAGCTCTTCTTGGAAACCAATGCTATTATCTTTCCTGTTATTTGTGGTGTTCATATTTTAAAGGATGGAGGCTGGGAAAGTTCAGCTTATTCAATAAGACAAGTTAAGAAAAAAAACAACCCACTAAATTCCATACAATGTGTTCCCCCTTCAGAATACCATCAGTTTTCTCTCTCAACTTTATTTTTCACTCATTTCCATACACCTCTTAAACATATTTCAGAATTTTTCCACAACATTTCAATTGAGCTATTATAGGTGCCAATAAATACCTATAGGCAACACTAAGTAATGTTTCCCCACAGAAAGTCCCTCCAAGATCGATTTAGTGTTATCAGTTAATGACACTCATTATGCAAGTTTTGAGAAAGAAACAAATATTAATAAAACAAAGGTTAAGCCGGGCATGGTGGCTCACACCTGTAATCCTAGCACTTTGGGAGGCCAAGGGGGAGGGATTATGAGGTCAAGAGATAGAGACCATCCTGGCCAACATGGTGAAATCCCATCTCTACTAAAAATACAAAAATTAGCTGGGCATGGTGGTGTGCACCTGTAGTCTCCGCTTTACTTGGGAGGTTGAGGCAAGAGAATTGCTTCAACCTAGGAGGTGGAGGTTGCAGTGAGCCGAGATCACGCCACTGCACTCCAGCCTGGGTGACAGAGCAAGAATCTGTCTCAAATAAATAAATGAATAAATAAATAAAATAAAGGTTACGCCCTCAAAGAAGTTACAGTTACCCAACTACTAGATCCTTTTCTAATTTCAGTTGAACTTCATTTTCATCTCTCATCATATTACCTTCCTAACTCCAAACAACCTGATTTTCAATTTTCTCTTCTTTATTATAAATCCAATGAATCAAGGGTTTTTTTAAAATGTTAACCACAAAAGTTCTAAATTTCCTTTTCTTTTTAATACTCTGAATCAAATTACTCTCCTGAACAATTTTTTTACTCTCCCAAATGAAAATTTCAAAGAATTTTGGAGGTCTGTACATGAGAATTATGTATATCAAGTTGTGAAATCAAGTTAGAATCTTTTACATAACTGGCAAAGCAAACTGA
>NW_016820640.1:773250-788776 GCF_001698545.2 Rhinopithecus bieti | reverse complement strand
TTGAAGGCAAAAGAAAAAAAAATCACACCATCAGGACTGAAATTTGTGTGAAAATTTTAGAAAAGGGAAATACTGATGCTTTCAGTATCTGTAAGGCAAGAGATCTCAGATTGGAAAAAACTTCTTAGATTTAGATCAGCAAACATGAGACACTGTGTTCCCCTCTGAAAGACATTCACCTTAAAAAGGCCTATCCTGCTCTTAAAATGGACATATTGGACTTAGTACAAAGAGACTGAATTAGAGACAACCAGATTTTCCATACTGGAAACCCCTATTACTTTTTTTTTTTTTAATTAAATAGATCAAAACATAGAACATTAAAAGGATTGTTTTAAGCAGGGCAAGATACACTGAAACTAACACATCTTAAAGAAAAATGGGTTAACTTGACTTTGGAACTCTATTTCATGTCTAAACAGCAGAATTAAGCTCAAGGGTTGTTCCAAATGTAAATACTCAGACCTGTAGATAAAAGACGATAATTAAGCTAAATACTGATTTCTTTTCCAGACTTTAAAAATCATACCAAATTTCATCTGGTATTCCTTTCCCTTAATTTACTAAACAATAGAATTAGCGTCAGAAGTAAAAAGAAGATAATTGTCAACACCATTTAGCCTTTTAATGGTAAGAAAAAAAACCAGTTATGCCAAAAAAAAAAAAAAAAAAAAAGAGAGAGAGAGAGAGAGAGAGAGAGAATGAGAAGATTGAGTTCAGAAAGAAATAGGAGAGTTGAGAATGTATATTTCATCTTCTCCCAACTGGAAAGCTGGGAATATATGAAACTTGGATTTTAAATTAATTGCTTTTTCTTATGTGAACTTGCACAAAGAAAAGTGAAGTAGTTCCTTTGAAGTTTTGCCCTAGTTTAATTAATGTACTTATGGTTCCTTGAAGAAATGTTTCAAAAGAAAATATTAATGGAAGATATGGCTGGCATACCCTCCAGTTAATGACGATTTAAAGAAACATCAAGCAGTCAACATTTACTACTTTTTAATATTCTTAGAAACTTGCCACTGTTTTCTGTTTTGACCTTCATAATGGCAACATGTTGAATACTTTGATGCTTTTTTCAATGACATTAGATTTAAAAAGTGTAACATCTCAAAGGAACATGCTTCTTTTCCCATTTCATTCATATTCACTCCTAAATCTGGATTAAATTGTACACATCTTCATTTAATTGGAAGGGACATTATTAATTTTTGATTGTTTAACAAATACTATGAAATCAAGTTTATTATTATTATGAATTTACAGATAAAAAAGAACAGTAAGAAAAAAATATCAAGATTTGATAACTGGTTACTGGTAGAGGTGAGGTTTGACTTGGTGTTACCTATCTCCAGCATCAGTTCTTTCAACAGAGCTATTTCTCTGCTAGAACCCAGTACACTCTCTAGAGGCAGTGGTAGCTGCTAGTATTCTTTTTAATTTTGCTGTTAACAACTATTTGTTCCCAACTATCTTCAATTTCTTTTTTTATTTTTAGTGGAGGAGGAAGGGAGAGAAGTCATGGATTTTACATCTGTGTTAACAAGATGTAGTCAAATAATTCAATCATTATACACTTCGCTTCTCTCATTCCCCTAAGTGTACGTTAGTTAGTAACTAAACTGATTTTGATTAAATCTTCCTGGTGATTAGTTAAGAAATTTCCTGATGAAAAGTTGTCACACAGAAAGCTAAAGGCAGAAGACATGAATGCTAGAATAATAATACTATGATCTGGAGGATTTACCATTAAATCAAGTGGGGAAATATTTTTAGGAATAGAAACCATCGGCTCCATTTTACTGTAAACACTAAAGAAAAGATGCACCAACATAGGAGCTATCCCAATTCATTACTGACAATACCATTTCTCTGGACATCTTCATGAAATATGATTTCTGGATAACTGAATACAAATATATATGTTATGAGTACATTTGAATTTATAAATGGCAAAAATAGAAGTTATTGTTTTTCTGAAGATATGGTTTGTATGTACCATGCTCAAAAAATGCCCAAAGAAATGACTAAACACATTGACACACAATTACCTTTTGAAAACAAAATATGAGACCATAATACAACACAAAGAAACAAAAACTAGGCTGAGTGCCATTTTTACATCTCAGTTTTTTAAATTGATTTTTTATTTTAATTTTTTTTTTTTTTTTTTTTTTTTTTTTTTTTGAGACGGAGTCTAGCTCTGTCGCCCAGGCTGGAGTGAGTGGCGCGGTCTCGGCTCACTGCAAGCTCCGCCTCCCGGGTTCCCGCCATTCTCCTGCCTCAGCCTCCAGAGTAGCTGGGACTACAGGCGCCCGCCGCCAGGCCTGGCTAATTTTTTGTATTTTTAGTAGAGACGGGGTTTCATTGTGTTAGCCAGGATGGTCTGGATCTCCTGACCTCGTGATCCGCCCGCCTTGGCCACCCAAAGTGCTGGGATTACAGGCGTGAGCCACAGAGCCCGGCCTACATCTCAGTTTTTAATGATTTTTAAATTGTATGACACACTAAATTATTACATCCTTGGTAACAATCTTCATTCCCTTGTGGACCAGATATAAGCACAATGATTACAAGTTACCATACTTCGTATATCTTCAGAAACTGTCATGTTCAATGACTGATATTATTACAAAATGATAAAATGATTTCTCTGGATGCTTAAGATGTAATTAGATGTTATTCATTTGTAAAGTAACTGAATCATTGAAAGATAAGCGACCCAAAAGGAGCCTTAAGAATCTTTTCGTGTTTGAGGAAATGAGCCATGCTGAGAAAGAGAAACCCAGTGAGAGATACAAATATTCACTTTATTAGGGTTTTTAATTCATGCATTCATTCAACATATGTTTGCTGAGCACCTATTATATGCTATATTCTGTTCTTCAAGAGAAACTGTTAAAAATATCATAGAAAATAGCTAGATGCTAGATGCATTATCAGGAAAGGTTTCAAACAGAATATCAATTAATGTTTTGTTGAATTCAGTTACCTTCCAACAGGCTCATGTGGTAATTAAAAATGTGTTTTTCCTAGAAAGCCATTCAGAGAGATCTGTGCTGGCTTCAATTTTTGGCCATGATTGGCACATGATAAAGAAAATCTAGTTGCTTAGTTAAACTAGCCTATTTTCCATTTTTCTCATGTTGGTTCATTTCTGTTTAATATTCCCAACCAAGTTATAATTTTCATGAAGACAGAAGCATTGACAAATCATGTTTTAATAAGGATACAGAAGTGTATTCATTACATGGAAGACAACTGAGAGCTGGTTAACTACTCTGATTGTAAATTGATTTTAATTATTCCAGAGAGAAGTTAGGAACTACTATCGTGTATGGATAGTGTATGCCTTTTGTTTATCTTATTCTTTCCTGAATCATTTAACTAGTAGCTTTTTCACACCAGTCAGAGACTAGAATAACAACATAGGGTAGAAGGGTTCTCAGTTAATTTTGTAACATTTCCTATTATAAAAGCATTTGGTTTTGTTTGTAATCAAATTTTTAAAATCTCATGCTATTGTAAAATGAGATAATCTACATCTCTTTAATCCTTTATGGATGAAATTTTATTTAATTTTAAATATGATTCAAATTTGTCATGAATCAGAATATTATTTCTTATCAAATGGGTTTCAGAGCCTACAACGAATGAATAGTTCTAACAGGGCAAGAGAATATTTCACATATGGCAATTTTCTTAGTGGATTTGAGAGCTCTTAGGGTCCATGTTGAACAGAATTCTCATTTGGTTTTCTGTAAATGAGATTTCCTTAGTAAAAGACAAAGACAAATTTTTAAAAATTAGATGTATCCCTTCTGTTCAAAAGAAGGCTTATTGATAAATTACATTAATAACTATCAAGACTGTAAGATAGCTATTATAGATAGTAAGTTCTATGCATTAAAATGTTATATTTGGTAAGAAATATTGTACTTTATCACTTCACAATTAGTCTAGACAAAAGAAAACATATTTAGTTATTTCATAATTAAATATAAATTTACTTTCTCTTAGCAAAAATAAATACAGTGAATAAAAGATCACCTATCAGTATATTGCTTCTTGCTCTATATCAAACAAACAAATAAATAAACAAATATTTTCAGATTATAAATATCAGTGTTTCAAAATAAAAATTACTATTAACAAAAAAGTGAAATGTATTGTTTTGTACTCCAGAGATCATTACCAAAGCTTAAAATAATCTCCATGAATTAAATTCATCTCAGTGAATACACACACACACACACAACTATATTTTTACTTGTATCTCTGCAAGGCATGTTAGTTTTATGAATTATACTTATTTCTTCATGAACATGATTCCTTTTTATAGCTGTTGTATTAAAGCAAACACAGAATTGCAAAATAAAATAAAATAAATAAATACATAAATAATTTTTAAAAACAACCGGAAGTGGAGACTGATGAACTAAGTGGTATATCTGTAAAATAAAATTGCTTAAGTATTACAAAAAAAATAACAGGCATGTTTTAACAGAGGAATAAAAAGAAGTACTTCTAGTGAAAAGTTCAACACTTTCTTTATGAGAAAATGGATACAAAGTTGACAGATTTAGTCAAGGATATCTAAATGGAAGTCCTTTTAAAATATCCTGAAGTAATTCTACACTTGTTTTCTTCTTGATCTCTACCTATTTCTGATAAGTTCAATGTAAATAGACATTTTCTTTTTTTAAAAAATCAGCTTCTTCCTCAAAGTTGATTCATTCTGCTGTTCTCAAATCCAAGCCATGAACCGGACCTTTTTACATGGTGAGATCAGACTAAATCCAGTCATTTTCATGGGCCAGTAAAGACTCACAGATACAAGGTGACATCCAGAGTAAAAAAGAACGATACTGTGAATTCACCCATATTTTTACAAAACCAAACATATATAGCATAGTAGGAGGACAAACAGGTATACATTTTCAAATGTCCACATGAGTTTGTTAATTCAGAAGTCTTCAGACATTGCACATGTTTAAAAATGTATTTAATACCTAGAATACAATTACGGGGACAAAGCATGGTGGAAAGTTAGTCTTCTCTTCCTATCAGATGCAAATACATCTAATTAAGGAGAAGCTAGCAGTGGAATTTTGTAGTGCCCATTGCGTGTATGAATTATGAACAGGCCATCTATCGCTTCATCTGAGAGGGAAGCTTACTGCCAGCTGGTATCAGGAATGGAATCAATATCAGGCATTGTATAGTTATCGCAAAATAATAATAGCATTTAAGAATCATTGACCTTGGCCAGCTTTGAACTGATTATTTAAAACAAACAAAAAAACTAGAAAGGGATATTACCATTTTTAGGGGCTAAAATGTTAATACACAACCTCCAAGAAAATGTGTTAAATGATAAATAATTTTTCATATATGATTGAAAACTTTCCAGATCATATGAGAATTTTGTAGCATTACAGATACAAATAAAAAATATATTTTGTTTAAAAATATTTTGAGAGATACATTAAGCCACTAGTTCACCATGGATCTCTTGTATGAAGTTCCATTATTTACAGAGATGTAGTCTGTTGTAATAAAAGATAACAGATTTAGAGTAGAAAAATAATTTCAATGCAGGTCATAGCTCAGTCTTTCTTAGATTATTTTCTCACTCAAATAATCAGGATACTAATTATTTTACTGTTTGGGGTGGAAGACTGATATCCTCTCCCTCTCAATGTTAATATGTATACGTATGTGTGAAAAGGCTTTGCAAACCACATTGTAATACACGACTTTCATGTTATTTATTTTATTAAAGCATTTGCTTACTAGCAAGTGTGAATAATATCCAGATGACAACCCCAGACTGTTTATCAATATAGCCAATGNTATGTAAAATACAATGGCTTAATTATTTTGCTTTAAACCAGAAAATTTTTGCCACCCAGAAGGAGTTATAGAAAATATAGTGACAACTGAGTTTTTAACAACATGGATATTTGGGCCAACCTATAATTATAGTTCTATATATTGTAATAAATAACAAGAGCAAATGGGTGATGATAAAGTTTAAATACTGCAGGACTGTTTCTTCAGCATCTACTTAGGATAATACATACTATTTGTTTTTTCCAGGATTTTTTTCATAGATAACTCAGAAGTATTGAGTCGTCACTTTTCCGAGTTCAAATACAAATGCATTTCAGTTAGTATGGGACCATGAAAAGCAACAACTGCCTGTAGTGCTTTAATTAAAGTGATTCTATTTTTTTCTCTCTTTTTTTGAACGGAGTCTCTCTCTGTCGCCCAGACTGGAGTGCAGTGGCGCGATCTCGGCTCACTGCAAGCTCCACCCCCCGGGTTCCTGCCATTCTCCTGCCTCAGCCTCCCGAGTAGCTGGGACTACAGGCACCCGCCACCACTCCCGGCTAATTTTTTGTATTTTTAGTAGAGATGGGGTTTCACCGTGTTAGCCAGGATGGTCTTGATCTCCTGACCTCGTGATCTGCCAGTCTCGGCCTCCCAAAGTGCTGGGATTACAGGCGTGAGCCACCGCACCCGGCCAGTGATTCTATTTTTATATTGAATCTATTAAAGAAAACAACTGACTACTATATTTTTGGTACCGGTTCTGCATTTAAAAAATTATGTAAACAGACAACTGAAAACAACCAAAAAGTGTACTAGCCCAGTAGAATAGATTAAAATTGTGCCATAATCACACAAATGGATACTGCAAAGCAAAAAAGAACAACCAACCAATATATGAAACATGGGAAAATTACATGGGCAAAATATTGAGTAACATAAGCCAAACAAAAATATATACATACTGTGCAATTATATGAAATCAAAGACTGGTAAACCTAACATATATGATGACAGGTGTCAGATGGGGATGAGAGAGTACTATGGAGTGCTGAAAGTTTTATATTCTGATATCTGGGAGAAGACGTATGAATGCGTATAACTACATATATATGCATATGTAAAACATTCATCCAGATGTATGCTTAAGAATCATGCATCTCAGAAACTTTTACTTGAAACTTTTTAAAGCTAATAAAAAAGAAAAAAACAAAAGACAATCTTCATTTTTCAGAAAGCATGCTCAGTGGACGTTTCAACAATATTCTTTAAAATGTCAGCGTGCCCTAGAATATACATCAAAAATGAAATTACAAACCAGACATTTTTAATAGTGTGCATTTACAGAAACAATAACTTATAGGTAAGTTTATATTCAATACCTCTTATTAGTTATTTCTACATTTACCAACATAGCTAAATTTCCTTCAATTGTATTTCTATTCTACTAAAGATTTAGGAAAATAAAAAAGAATTTATAACTAGATATAAATGATTTAGAGGGTAAATGACCTTGTATAAATGAAGGAATAGAAAACTGGAAGGAAAATCTGTGATCAAAGCCAACTCTCCAGGTGCTAGTATTATGACTATGAGCAGAAAGGCCATTTTTTTCCCTCTTGAAGCCTCCATTTTCTGTTGCATAAAATAAGGGTGTGAAAAAACCACATTCAATGATCCCAGTTCTAAAATCAACAACTCAAATGTGCCAGTGTTGAAAAAGTGACTTTGGCCCCAAATTTTCAGTGTTCATATCTTGACTCATAATAGCCAACATTACATAAAACTTAAAAATAAGTTTATAAGAAGTATTTTATACCCATATTCTCATTTCAAGTTTAGTGCTATCAATAGAGGTTAGAAATCTAATTTTTATAACAATTGCCAACAACTATACTATAACAGAGTTCACATTTCTTTCTTCATAAGCATGTGATATGGAGAAATTCTGAATTTTAAAGTAAACAGACATTGTTTTCTAGTGAGAAACACCTGTTTCAGGGCAGTTAAGCACTTTGAGAAGACTTCTGAGGATTTGCTTCTGTGGAATGCCACAGTAGAGTCCTGCACGGGATGGTACAGATGGTCACAGTGAAAACTCACCGTGCCTCTCCAACTCTATACCCACAGACATGCAAGAGTTGTGTATGTTGACAAAACAAGCTAGTGCAATTTCCTGTCTCAGAGATGTTTCCCCCTATTGTGCTATTCCACTACACATTCTTTTAAGCCACTGATGTGCAAAAGAGCCTCACATCAGAAACACAACCTTTGTTTATGGATATTATTTGGGTTTTTTTTTTTTTGTTTTTTGTTTTTCTGGAGAGAAACTGCCTATGACCAAAATTGTTCATTGGTTATTGCTTAATTTAGAACAATACTAAAAGTACTTCAGGAAACCTTCTGTATTAAAAAAAGTGTATTTCTCACTACTCTCTGTCTATGGCTGATTTTAATATTTTTAGAACTCTGTTTCTCCAATTATCAGAGAGGACAGAGAGAGAGAACATTTATATCAAAGGGTTATATTTAATCTTCCTTCATACTCTGAAAGTCCAAGATTATTCAAAATGTGGTGCAACAGATAACAGCATGGACTAGAAAAACCATTAACACAGGTTCAGATCCAGACATCAACACTTACTAGCACGGGAAGTTGGGGAAAATTAAACACTTTTAGCCTTCCATCTGTACCATGAGATAATCATCAACTTTCATGGTTATTTAGAGGATTGAGATGAGATATATGAAGCACTCTGCATAGGACCTGAACAAGTCATCAATCACTGGCCATGGATAATGCTTTCAAGGGCAGGAGTCAATCACTTGAAAGAATGTCATAGATAGGATAAAGTGTTCTATCATCATACTCATAACTAATGAGTCAGTTTTCTAATTACTTCCAAGGTCAAATTTTTGAAATTCTTTCAGTAGTGCGCTTTGAAAACTGTTGTGGATTCTTTAATGATAAATTTCTGAGCTTAGGTAGGGTAAAAGCTCTTTATTTCTCTATTCCAATGGAATGCCCCCACTTTTTACCTCCCCTTCTTCATTTAACCATCTATATGCCTTCCCCTAAGAGTTTGAGAAAAACTTGGCTATTCCTGGCTGCAAAGAAAAGCCTATTTCAAGCCCAAGAAAACTTAGTCAAGATCACGACTTTACTTAACGGGATAATATTTATGACAGTAGCTTATTGCTTTTGGGCATGTAAGTAACTCTAAGTAAAATAGATGGATTTTTTTAAGTAGATATTATACATATGTAGGTTCATAGTCATTGCTTATAATTTGATATGTAGAAACAATGTAACAGACTTGTATATTTTAAACAGTGTACTTAACATCTTACTCTTGATATTTCCTTATCATTAGACAAAGAAAATGTAAAAATCTCTGTCACACATATATACCCACACCTCCCCCCCACATACCATTTTATGAATGTATATACGCATGTTTCTTTCAGCTATAGCTGAATAATTTTCATAGTGTCATAGAGTATATAACATAAGTCTCATAAAGGCATAGAGTATATCAACGCACATACTAATCAATTTTTTCAAACTCAATGTAAGTTTTGGTCTTATTATAATTTCCAATACCTTAATGGCTCTGCTGCCACCTAAATGAAAATTGTACCAGGTACTCATAAGCATTAACTCTCTTCATCTGGTAAACCTAGTAATGATGTTTCAAATTCAATTTAAAAACCATTAAAACGTAGTGACTTTTAAACCCATTATAATTTAGCTCATTTCTGCAAAATTCAGTTTAGGAGAAAGCAGCTGTGCATTTGAACATCTGGAAATTACTTTTAATTGCACTTTTCTCAAGTGAGAAATGAAAAACTCTACCTGTGATTCTATTTGTATATCTGACCACACAAATCCTAGTAAACACCTGCACTTTATTTATAATTTCATTTTGGGCTACATAATCTCATTTTGCTATTAATCCAGACTTTTATGTGATTTACCAATTGCAAATTTGATCTTGCACAGGCTTTAAGATGGAAAATGGAAATTGCAAGATATTTGATTACTCTTAAGTTACTTATCTAAGGAGAAAACAAATATCAAAGGTAGACATGACTAACCTGAAAGTTGAAAATATGCAAATACTATTACATTTACACTTAATGACTTGGGTATTGAAAATAAAAACACATTCCAGATATGAGGTGGCCTAATCGCTTACATTTTATCTAAGACCTATTCATTCAATAAATCAGCCCTTGGTCTTGAATAAAGCATTTAAAACTACCGATTACTAAAAATGATTACTGCCTTCTATTAACAAATATCAGTTTCCAAATTAAATTTGTTGGCACAAAAATATATCAACAGGAAAATGTTATCATTCCATAAATGTTCTGAACTGATTATTTCTCTGTTTATCTGCCAAGATTACAAATCATTGTTTATTTCTATATCATTGATTCATTTCCTGACAACCAAAGATGTTTTAGAGATATCTGTATCACACTTCAGTAGGAATTTTCTCTCCATCAACTTTTTCAAATGTCATGCTATCTGAATATATCTACAATTGGTGGTTGAGGTGGGAGAATCTCTTGAGCCCAGGACTGCAACACAACAGTGGGTCATGACCACACCTGTGAATAGCCACTACACTCCAGTCCTGGCAGCATAGTAGGATCCTGTCTCTAAAAAGAAATAAAATAAAGACTAAAATTGGCTGCTGACAGGAAAAAAGCAAACAAACAAACAAACAAACAAAAACAAAAACAAAAAAAACCCTCTCCATAGAATATTTCTGAATGGGCCCAAGGAATGGAGAGGAAAGAGCATGTGATCAGATTAGAATCCCACAGAACATGCAATAGTCACATACTTGTATTTTTCCCAAACTCCGGCATTAGCAGAAAATTCATATCCAGATCGCAATACTTCATGAAGACTATACTTGGAAATTTTCAAAGCAGTGCTTTTAAAAAGTAATTTTGGATGACATCTCAAGTAGAATTGGAATAAAGCCAATCCCATAAGTTAAATTTGAGAACAACTGTTTCTATCACTGTTTAAATATTCTGTACACAAAACATGTATTTATATATACTATTTTGAACACAAAACACAATTTAGTAACTCATATGTAGAGCATGCATGTTCCATAATTTTTAGCAACTTGACCTTTCATGCACAACTGTCCATATTCTTCAGGAAAATGCCCAGGTTTGGGGTTAAATGAAAAACTAATGATCCTTGCTAAGGCTGAGTCAGCTGGGTTATAATGCTGATTTGTCTAACTGAATGAGCTGAACTACCTTAACAGGGATTTTTAAAAAAATCATTATACATAGAAGAACCCTGTTTCTGCCAAGGAAACCCCATCACAGATCCTCCAGTGAACAAGAATGAGTGTGTAACTCCTCTCTCTTTGTAAAAATATCTGAGATTGGTGATTTGGAGCTCTGAGGCAAGACTCAGGGATTTAAATATGGGAAATGACTGCATAAGTTTAAAGCACCATGGGCCATACAGAATGGATCACCACCATCCCTTTGACACCATTTTTACTAGAGTTCTTACAGACTGAGTAAATGAAAGCTGTTCTCAAAGCCCACTGTCTATCTTTCCAGTGTGTTGTTTATGTATGAACAGCAAGTTGTAATTAGTTGCTATAAAATATAGAATTTTATTACTCTCCATCTTACTTTCTATTTTAGTTTTAAAACTGAAGTCCACAGAAAGCCCATATATTCCTCATATTTATCTAAACATTCAAATAAAACAGTTACTCCTTTCAAAATCTCTGCAAATAATAAAGTAGTTGATTATCACAGGAAAGAAAATGCTTTTGAAATATTTTCAGATATTTCCCCTTACAGACGTTGACCTCAGATGTTAGTGGGAGAAATGAAAAGAAAGGCACGATAGCTTGGTCTCATGATATTTTTAAACAAGAGATTATGCAATATTTCAATAATAGCAAAGCAGGGACAATTATAATTTTAGTAGATATTAGTTTTTTAAGCAAATGATAGTTCTCCAGATTTTCAAAGAATTAGTAAATCTCTAAAAAAAAATCATATATTTAGAATCACTCTATAAACACGTAAATTAGCACTAATTTATGCTGAATATTCAGTGCTTTAAATGAAGCAAATCCTCAGATTTGATGTGATCATTAACATTGATTCATATATCGACTAACTCTCAATAAGAAACTCAATAAATTTGTTTATAGAAAGTAATATGGAATAAGAACTAATGTAGAGCATGCTATCAGACTTTCCAACCTCGAGCTCAGAAGACTTATATCTCAGGATATAGGCAAAAACACAGGTTGGCAAATACACATGAACACATAAACAAGAGAAAACTAAACAAATTCTTACAGGTTTTTAGGAAAAAATTTTGAGCATTAAAAAAGAGGTTCCTTTACTGATCTATTTGTCTTGACTTTGAGAGAAGAATTTATAGCAAGATAAATCATCATTGTTTAAACAGCTAACAGGTCAGGTGTCTTGTAAAATGAATGTTTAAGAATGATATCAAACAGTAATATTTACTTTGTGATAATTTTAAAATTAAACCAATATAAAGTAAAAAAAAATGGCAACAAGTGCAAATCAACACTTCTTTTATTTGAACAAGGCTTAAAATCAGCTAACATGATTCTATTCAATATTAATTGTATATAAATCAAAGTAACGTTAAAAAATTATTTGGTTATATAAGCTATAGTGGTATGTTGGCTGCTTGGAAATAAGACATTTGTTCATCTAATAAAAGAGTAAAATATGGCAGTTAATTTTATGAGAAAAGCCTTACAAATGCATGACAAAGTATAATTATTGTTTTAATATTTCAGGTTTATTGTATTAATGAAATAACAAAGTATTATGATTAGCAGTTTATATGAAAGGTATCATCTTTTATTTTAGTGCATACTTTCTCCAAAACAACAAAGATTGGTGTCTTCACGTGCTTCTATATCTAGTTTTGTTACTGCAAATTCCAAATCATTCTGCCTATACTAGTTTTTTATGGCCGAGGTAACAGAAGTTGTGCCAAAAATTCAACAATGATGTTCAATCTAATGTAACAATGCACTTATCTTATTGCTGAATTTTAGACCCCTCAGAACAAAGCACTTCATTTAAATGATAAATGTTCACCTAAAATACCCTGTTGTAAACATTTCTCACATTTAAACAATTGTGGATAAAATACTTCGATGTTAAAGCTTTCTTTTCAATACCGAATAAAAGTTGATGTTTGATTATTTAATATCTTTTTTAATTGGAGGGAAAGAAAGTATTTTATGTGCCTGTTGCATAATTAAAATAAACAAACAAAAAAGCCTGTCACATTTAAAATGATAGAAGTCCATAATTTGAATTGACAACTACAAATTAATTTCACTTTTCTGAAGAGTAGAAGAGATTCCACATTGAAAATTTCATAGATTTTAATATTTCCAACATAAGTATGGGCGAAAAACTGAACGAAAAACTCTGCTCGACGCACTTCTTATATAAATTGAAGAAATCAAGAAAAATATTTAAATATTTTCTTTTTACAGCACATCGCGTTTCTCATATAGTATTTTTTAAATGTTAACTCAATGATAGAAATGTAATCAGTGCTTTGCTCGTATGTATACATACGGGAAAATTAGCTAGTAATTCTGCTAAAAAACCCTACATTATGGAAGAATTCACACGACTCATTGCCTAGAAGTAAGAAGATAAATTCTTTTAGCTATTTCGTAAGGAAGATAACTCTAAATTGCCCTTAAATTCAAGCGCCTCGGGCCGGCTATTTTTTTCCCTCAACTAAAAAATATTTGTCAGTAATCGTTGTACAATGTACGGTTTCTTCCCAACTCGCAATACATTTCTGTGTACTATGAAAAGTTCTACATATTCTGATGGCCACTCTTACCTTTGTAGTGGCCTGCTAACATCTACCCACCAACCTGCACACCTTATAATATCAGCTTAACATTTCTTCAGCTAATACTTAGAAAATATCTCTCGCCTCTCCGCTACAGTACAACGCTTGATTCAAAATACAACCCCATCCCAACCGACAGATGTCGGTTAGAGGCTCAAAATTAATCTGAATTCAAAAAAATAACCTTTTAACCTGCAATCCACTGCGTGAACAAGCAGAAGCTTATCTATTATCTCCTGCACCTCAGTTTCGATGATACCATAAAATGTGGAAAATGTTTGGGTTTAATCGTTTGAAACATTTACCCTTTATCTAAGACACTCTCTCTCGTATACCAATTCTATAAATTACAAAGATTACATTAAATGAGAATTCAGCTGTAAACTCACATACAAAGAGAACTTATCTAGGTAAATTTCTATTAATAACAATTTATAACTTCTATGGATTTTAATGTTGACTGGTATGAAAATTCAAAACACTCCATGTCTTGGTTAAACTAATAGCAAGATATTTACAGTATCATAATTCAGTCCACAGGAAAGCAAATATAAATTGTATATTTACAAAATGACCTGAAGGAAACCAGGAGGAATTTTCTAATCCTAAAATTTATCTAAAATTAATATGATCTTTTCTATCACCAAAATTAGCAATATTCTATACGTAAAGGGAAGATAAATACAGAATAAACATGCCTATTAAGAAATCTCTTAATTAGGTCACTCTTAAAAAATAATATATCTGATTCCCCTCAATATTTTAAAGAGAAATATGACTGTTTCTAGTAAAATAAAGTTGCACTCTGGATTACTACAGATTAACACACAAGGCATAATAGCATTTATGATAGTGATAATAAAATTTGTTTTAAAAAAATAGAGCAACTGATATTACACTTTTCTGCTTTTAATTATTCTGTAATGTACCCATGTTTAATGTCTAAAGATACTATTGAAAATGGCTATAGAAAAATCTGAGGTGTTAATATTTGATTACTATAGTATTTCATTGACATTCGTGAATTTAACTCTTAAAACACTAGAGTATAAAATTGGCTTACAGAACAAAATTCAGTTATAGTAATATCAAAATTAATAATAGTTCCAGATATGGGATGTAAGTACCTTTGAGCTTCAAAATTTCTTTCATGAAAATTATCTTTTATTGCAAAACAGCAATTAAACACAATTACTTAAAGCTATTCAGCCATGTCTGTATACCAAGCATTTCTATTAAAACATTTGTTAGAAATAATATCAAGGTGTTAATAAGTTTTTTAAATTATATAACAAATGCTGACATTTTAAAAAATCCCAAATGCTACATTTTAACATAGACAAAAACACTATTAAAATGTTAAGCTTAATTGCGCGCACAACGAAACTTCTAGAAAACTCCATTACTTACTGTTCACTGAGTATTACTTACAGAGATTAACAATTTTAAGATTTCATTTGTTATTTATCCTGCAGTATTTTGAAAAACCTTTTTTGCACTGTATACTTCTCAATAAGATGATCATACCTACTCTGGTCTGCTGAGAAAAACAAAAAATCAGTAAATCTTCTTTAAGATTGTGCTTGTTCCATCGTATCTTAGGTGGCAACAAGCAAGGAATTCATAATGATAAAAGCACCAATATGAGAAAAAATATTTAATGCTTGTTTCATATTGACTGTATAAAGTCATTTTGACATGCCTATACAACTGGTTGTGGCAGCTTTCAGACATGATTCCAGATCAAAAAAAAAAAAAAAAAAA
>NW_016820640.1:765500-771555 GCF_001698545.2 Rhinopithecus bieti | reverse complement strand
TAATAGCAAAAAGGGTGCGGTCAGATGTTAGGTTTTGCCTGAGAAAAGGGTTCTACACTGCACTAGTACCTAAACACTAGCAGAAGCTGCCTGGGAAGGGAGCCAATGGAAGGACTTTGTTTGACCCAGCTGCCAATCTCCCCTGAAGCCGTGCGCCAGACTAAACACTCACACTATTTTAACTCAAATCAGGCTACAGCAGCTGTTTGCTTTCCGGCTCTGAGCTCTGCACCCACCATGGCCTGTGCAGTTCACCCGCGAGCTTTGCTAGCTGCCTGGCTGAAATCTGTTCCGGGTTGGGATTTGTCATTGGGGAGCAAATATTAACCCTATTCCTCATGGTAAATCTGGACTGTTTGTTGTTCAGCATTTGGATCTGGTCATTGGGGTAATTTCTGATCTTTTAAATGAAGGCTGCTATTTTATATCATGGAGAAAGTTTGAGATTTGAAGGTAACAAGGATTCTTACGTTTCTTTGAAATTCTAATGTAAACTCTTCTGATGTGTTCAAATTAACACTAAAATAGCCCTTGTGTGTTCCTACAAAAACAAGGTCCCTAGAGTACACCCCTAAGAACAAAGATGGTACCCATTCACTCCAACCTAAAGCTCTTTGACTATAGCAAGATGGTTAAGTTGGCATCACAGAGTCAGAGAGACTCACGTGGTTGCAGGAGTTAGCACTGACTCCTCAATGCTCAGGAAAGTTTCTCCAAAAGCAACACCTAGGCACATAAGAAGTTTGCTTTCCTCGTATGAAAAGGTATCAAGTGACCTAATCTACCATTCCTAAATTTCTAAGCTTATTTAGTTGTTAGACTAAGTGTAAAATTCACATTCTGAATTGTAAAACGTTATGTCCACAGGTAGTCTGAAGTTAAAAACAAATTAGAGAGAAGTTAGTCAGGGAATGTACAATTAAAGTAACAATCAAAATGATCTGATTGTAGGAGGGGGAAAAGATCCAATAATGAAGATTGATTGCACAGGAGATAGGAGCCAAACATTATGTATGTGGCAAAAATAAACCAGTAAGTCATTCAACATGTGGAAGAGAGAAAGAAGCTCAGAGGAGTGTAATAACATGGACCATAACTGAGTTATTTTTACTCCTGACCAAATTCCTTCCTATTGGACAACGATGGTGAGAGAAGCCAGCACGTTTTTCTTTAGAGATTTTAGTTTCCATTGCTGCATCAGGCAAAAGGATATCTTTTAATGTAAGGCAAATAGACAGAATTTTTGTTTTTGTTTATTAATGTAACTAATTTTGATCTAGCTATGATGGTTCACAGTGCAGTCAGAAGATGAACAAAAGTGAAATGTTCCTGAAATACACGAAAGATGTGTCTTCAATTTTTTTTTTTTTCAGAAAGTTGTTTCCTCTGCTTTAACAGGAGAGTTTATTTTGTTTCTATTCTTGCCCCAAATGATAGGTCTGTTTTCTTATTTTAGAAACTAGAGATCTAAATTACAAAAAACTGTAATTTTATAATAAAATGTTATTTCCTCAGATAGGAAGTAGCAAAGATGCCTATAGAGAGGTTGAACTATTAGGATTTATAGATGCACAAAAACTGAAAGGCCCAATTAAATAAAAATGCATGTCATGATAATATTGCATAGCAAATAGGGCTAGTATCCTCATTTTGAAAGTGATCTATATGTAAAATCAAAAGATTCCCATTGGATCTGGCTTCATATATAGCAGTGTACAGTTTGATGCTCAGAATTTTTATGGAATCTCATCAAATGCTGGGAAATGATTTCTTTTGTGCCCCCTTTTTTTTCCAATGTAAGAAAATATTCAACTTGTTTCTCTGAATGGTCTATTACAATCTACAAATCACCCACCATCATATTGCTATATATATCTGCAGCAGCTATAGACTGGCAGTCCTACAGTAACATTTGTTGATCTCAGTAATCACTTCCTTACACTTCTTTTCTGTCTTTTCGTTAGACATCTCGTACACAATAGCAGTTAATTCCTATCATGACTGTCACAGGCTGAACTGTCTCCCCACCAATTCAGATGCTGAAGTCCTTATTCCCAGCACCTCAAAATCTGACCGTATGTGGAGTTAGTGTCTTTAAAGAGGTAGTTAAGTTAAAGGAGATCATTAGGATGGGCCAGATTCCAATGACTGGTGTCCTTATAAGAAGAGGAGGTTAAGACACAAAAACACAGAGAAGACCATGTGAAGACATGGGGAAAAGATATCCATTTGCAAAGCAAAGGATGAGGCTCAGAAAAACCAACCCTGCCAACACCTTGAGCTCAGACTTCTTGCCTCCAGAATCAGGAAAAAATAAATTCCTATTGTTTAATCCCTTTGGTCTATAGTTATTAATTTGTCAAAAACTAATACAATGCCTAAGTTAAAAGGAGTGAAAAAATTGTCATATCTACAACTGGAATACAATTCATTTCTATACTCAAGTGTTTATATACTCAAGTGTTTGATTTTGTCCAAGACAGCATGGAATGTACAAAGGAATTGTAATTCATTCCCATTTTCCAGAAAAGAGGAAAAACTGTGTGTACACCAAGAGTTTTATATAAAAGGAATAACAAGGTGCTGAAAATGAAGGAACATAAAATGTAGTTGCCACTTTTCCATGATACTTATTTTCATATTTTGAACAGAAAAACTGTGCTTATTTTGTAAATAATAAAATAGCATGTGCACAATTAATATATACAGACTTTAAAAGTAATTGTGGAATAAATAGGTGCCTAACTTTTCCTTTGGGATAATCGAAAATGGTATGTGAAACTTTTGGTTTTGAAAGACAGTTCTGACACATGGACAACTCACATTCAAGTTCTGATGCTAGATAAAAACTTAATATCAAGAGCTGGAAGCAAAAAAGCTAGTCTTTGTAAGTGGAGAGTGCCAATAACCTATGCAAAGGGAAGAGACCCTAAAGGAAAAAGGAAAAGAAAAGTGGCCTTATGATAAAGTCTGTCTAAAAGTAAATGAAATAAGACTGAAGGTGTCAAAGATAAAAGAAGTTAGAAGCTTAATCAAATATCTCCCCCCAAAAATCATCTTTGCCCATAAGCAAAGCAACAAACACTCCACTCACACGGTTGGAAGATGCAAGGTAGCTATGGGAAATACATTGGAGTAGGAGTACTTTGCTGCTTGTGGTGGGCAGGATTTTAGGATGGCCCCAAGATTTCCACTCCTGTATACTTTGACTTCCCTAGTAGGTGGGGTAGAACCTATGAATATGGTAAGATAGTCGCTTTGTTGTTAAGAGTCAATGATATTTCCATCTAAAATTAGTAGAGTGAGAAAGAAGAAAAGAAGCCAATTGCAAATTAATCCACCTGCCCAGAAGAGGTAAGGAATAGGTGACTGAAATTACCATTGTGACAAGATACCGTTTTACCTAGCCACAATTCCCACCCGATGCCACCTGAACGTGAGTACTCATCTATTCATCCTTTGGCTCACCCGGTCCTATCAAAAATTCTGTTTAATGCTGACCCTGTGTGGGGCATTGGGCTGTCATGTGGTATAAAAAACACAGCCTTTGATCTCATGATGATAGTCTAGGAAGCAAACTGAAAGCAAAACAACCAGTTCTAAAGAAAATGGCACTGTGCTGAGCACATTAAAATGCTGAGGTGGTACTGTCCAGTGGTTTCGTAAATGTGATAGAATATTACAGCAATATTAGTAATTATCACATATTCAAATAATTACAATAAACAAATTATGGAGAAAGGAGCTATTATGAAAAATGCCATTTTTTGTCATCCTACAGCTATTATGATATCATTGTCTTAAAACAACTAAATATAATACTGGTTGTGTGAAACTACAATTGTTAGTCTCTTTTATCTTTTTATGAAAATATTTCCCCTCTACTTCTCATGCTAGTTGAGACCAAAAGGACTATTTATCTCTCGAAATTCTGACGTTTTAAAATAAAATCCGAGACATAATCTTTCTGCACAAAACCCCATTGTTACTCCAAAGTAAATTGCAAACCATGCTACAATGGCTTTCACTTTAAGCAAGATATGTTAATAATGACACGGTGTTTTGAACACCTATTTCTTAATGAGAATAACCATCATACATTGAGAAACAATTTCAAGTAAAGTTAAATTAAGTTGAATGTGATCATGAAACAACTCAAACTATTATAAAGAAAATAAGCTTAAATGATTAAGTAAATATTCTGCACAAAGGTCATATGGAAATAATTTTTTAAAAAATAATGTGACATGTAATTGTCAAAATGGAATTGTTTTTAATTTAGCAAACAGAAATGCACACAGACATGTGCAAACAAACAAAATATGGTGCACTGAAGTAATGGAGGGAAGATATCTATTCTTATTAATTTGACCAAAATTTCAAAAATGATTTTGCATTCCAGTATAATTTTTTAAACCATTACTAGCTTCATTCCATTTCCTAAGCCTATAATCTGCTTTTGAGGGCATCTCTAGAGGCACTTTTATATTTTATCAAATGTACTTTTAGTTTCAGAAAGATTAAAAATAATCTAAACACACACGGAGAAATTGATGACATGAATAGCCATATATCTAAGACAAGTTGAGATAATAATTCATAATCTTTCCCCAAAGAAACCATTGGACCCAAATGATTTCACAGGTGAGTTCTACAAATATTTAAGGAAGAACCCATATCAGTTTCCCACAGTCCCCTCCAAAACATAAAAGCAGAGGAACACTTTCTAACTCATTGAATGAGGCCAGCATTACTCCTAATGCCAAAATTACATAAATATATTACAAGAAAGGAAATTTGTACACCCTTATCTTTCATGGAGGTAGACATAAAATCCTTAATAAAACATTAGCCAGTATAATTCAGCAATGTATTGAAATAATTATACCTGAAGATCAAGTGGTATTTATTTCATATATATGAGGCTGGTTTAATATTTGAAAGTCAAAACAAAATATGATCATATCAATTGACACAGAAGATACAACATTTCACAAAATCCAACACTCAAGCAAGGATAAAAACTCTTAGCAAACTAAAAATAGAGGAGAACATCTTCAGATTGATGAAGAACATCTACAAAATAGCTACTAGCATCATACTTAACAGTGAGAAACTAGACACTTTCCCCTAGTGCAGAGAAAAGACAAGGATGTTCCCCGTCACTACTCCTATTCAGCATCATACCGGCAATCCTAGCTGATGAAATAAGACAAGAAAAGGTAATTAAAACATAAATATTGGAAAGGAATATATAAAACTGTCTAGTCACACCTGAAATATCTATATAGAAAATCCCAAAGAAATTACAAAAAATAAAGCAGATTTGGCAAGGTTTTAGGACACAAGCTTAATACACAACAGTGAAATGCTTTCCCCTTTGCCAGAAACAAATGCTTGAACTTTGAAATTTTAAAAATATTATTTATAATAGAATCTAAACATTATGTACTTAGGTATAAATGTAACAGAATATGTATGGCATGTATATGTGCAAAACTACAAAACACTGATAAAAAAGTTAAAGAAGATCTAAATAAATCTATGTTCTTGTTCTGTCAGCTGAGAGGGTCTAGAAGCAATGACAGCACAGTGGAAGTGCGCCTACCTAGAAACCAGATGTTAGTTTCTAATACCATTCTCCAATCAAAGACACTAAGACTCCTTAGAGAAATGCTTGATTCTAGGACTTGACAAGAAAGATACAAGATGGACCTGGAGCATAATGCCAAAAAGAAAGTAAGTGCTAAAAATAAAATAAAAATAAACAATGGTGGGATATTTAAAAAAGGCATATAAGTGACAACTGAAAGAAGTCCCAATGACTAATGCTGAAACAATTTAAAAAACAAATAAAGTAGTATCGGACCATAACCCAAGTACAAAATAAATATCCATGAATCCACACTGATGTAAGTAAATGATTAGATAAATAAACAATACACATATAGAGCATAAACAGATATTCCATGCAGAAAATGGTATATGTATGTGTGTGTGTGTGTGTGTATATATATATATATATGTGTGTGTGTGTGTGTGTGTGTATGTGTGT
>NW_016820640.1:750457-765055 GCF_001698545.2 Rhinopithecus bieti | reverse complement strand
TTTGAGATGGAATTTCACTCTCGCTGCCCAGGGTTGAGTGCAATGGCGCAATCTCCGCTCATTGCAACCTCTGCCTTCCAGGTTCAAGTGATTCTCCTACCTCAGCCTTTCAAGTAGCTGGGAAGCTGGGTTTACAGGCATGTGCCACCATGTTGACTAATTTTTGTATTTTCAGTAGAGACAGTGTTTCACCGTGTTGGTAAGACTGGTCTTGAACTCCTGACCTCAAGTGATCCACCCACCTATCTCTCCCAAAGTGTTGGGATTACAGGCGTGAGCCACCACACCCGGCACTATACACACACACACACTATACACACACACACACACACACACATATATATATTCTTAAAGAGGTAGAACATAATTTTTCACTCATTCGTTAACTGGGGGCTGAGTGTAGTGACCTCTTTTCAAAAAGCACGATGTTGAAAGAGAGAGAAAGAAAATAATCGGCTTTACAGTGGGGAAATCTGATTAACACTTCCACAAGCTAGCTGATCAATGTCAGCATCAATAATGATAAGTTATTTTGATAGTATTCATCTTTGATAATAGATGATGAGAATGGCAATTTATCTTTGTGGTCTTCCTCTCAAAATGCATGACTCCAGTCTAAGCATAAGATAAATATCAGATAAATTCCATTTGAGGAATGTTATACAGAATAAGTGACCAGTTAGCCTCAAAATTATAAAGGTCATTAGAAGCAAGAAATGTCTGTGAAACTGTCACAACCAAAAATAGACTAAGGTGATATGACTACTAAATGGAATGTGGTACCCCCACCTGTCATCCTGGAACAGAAAAAGGATGTTGGGGAAACACTGAGGAAATTTAAATGGAGTATAGACTTTGGTTTGTTACCATGTATCAATTATGTTTCATTAATTGTGATAAATATATCACACTAATATGATAAATTTGAGAAACTGAGTGTGGGGAGCTCTCTGTATTTTTAATAATTTTGTAAATATAAAATTGTACTAAAATTAAAAGTTAATTAAAAGATACATGAGCAAAATGTTTTAATCAGAAAAAATGATTAAACACTTCATGCATATGTTACAGAAATATTTTCTCAAGTATGGAAGTAATGTCCAAAAAGCAATTTCTGAGAAATATGCATTAAATAGTAAAACTACTTCCTTAGTTTCCATGACATTGTTTCTCCTGTTTCATTCTTCTCTTATATCTGATTTTCCTTTCAATTCTTTTAAATCTCATTGACTCTTACGTATAGGCTGTTTGATGACCTCCAAATCTTCAGCACATGCACCAGTATAGTGCTCTGACTTTATTTCTAAATGTCCACAGGCACCCACCTCCATTCATAAAACCAAAGTCTGTTTTTTCCTACTAATCTTCCCCTACTGTGTTTAACAGTCAATCATTCTCCGTGCATAACGAGTCAGAAGAGATCCTAAGACACCTCCACACTTTCCCAATAAAACACTGGGACAAGTAAAGAAATGCGGAACACAAATATGTCATCAAAAAGTTCCTGACTGAAGAAAAAAACAACTCAAATTAACTTTTTGATTAAAACTTGAAAATAGTAATAACATGTATTAAAATGCAGAGTAGGTCTCTCAAGAAAAGATCATTGAAGGCCAACAGAATCCCATTTCCATCTGGCCAGATCATTCTCCGCAATATTCCACACACCATAAACATATTAAGTTGTAAATTTATAACCTTCAGAAGAAGTCTGAAATACTCAATAGTGGGAACAAAAAGCCCATTGCAGTTCTGAAGTGTCGAGTTTGTCTTTACGACTCCCATGTGAATCATAGTATATGGAATGTTGATGAGGTTTTAGAGTTAAAATCTTAAGTCCATTAAAAAACCTAATTATTACATTAGCCTTTTGGAGCAAAGGTCTAAAATACAATGAATTTTGGTTTACAAGGAAAACTAGTATGATAAAAAAAAAAACTGAACAGAAACACAAGGATAAACCCACAACTTTCAGTGGTCCTTTTGAAGAAAGCGATACCTCTAATCTTACAAATATCACTGTGATTAAATGTAAAGACAGCAGATATCAAAAATGAGTACTGCCATGAGGGACTTCAGCCAAAGTGTAAAGTATGCTGTTTGTCTTGGAAATGTCCCATTTCTTAGCAAATTCTCTCAATCTTTGCCCAGGCATCCAGTACCCTCATGCTTCCCTCTGGCTATCCCCAGGCTCTCCTAACTCACTGAACACCCACATTCCCTCTTCCTCACCAGCAAGAGCCTTGTGCTTTCAAACCAAACTTCCTGTCAGTTCCACTTTTCAATCAAAGCTCCAATTTCCTCAGGGTGGCTGATTTGGCAGTCACCAAGCAAAACCCTAATCTGATAATCTGATTAAATTGATTCAAAGTAAATTGTAAATGGCTAATAGCCTAAATATCTGAGAGAAGCTGAATATTTGACAATCTAATTTGTAGAATATACAAAGAAGATGTATTGAATTGGAAACCTGAGTGCCCTCTGTTAATACTCAAATTTCTTCCATTACTTCTTTCTTTTCTTCCTTTCTTTTCTTCTCTTCCTTTCTTTTCTTTCCTTCCTTCCTTCCCTCCTCCCTCCCTCTTTCCCTTTCTTTCTCCTTCCTTCCTTCCTTCCTTCCTTCCTTTCTTTCTTCCTTTTCTTTCTTTCTTTCTTTCTTTCTTTCTTTCTTTCTTTCTTTCTTTCTTTCTTTCTTTCTTTCTTTCTTTTTCTTTCTGCCTTTCTTTTTTCCTTTTCTTTCCTTTATCTCCTCCCTCCCTTCCTCCTTTTTTTTCTTCCTTCTTTCCTTCTTTTTTTCTTTCCTTCCCTCCCTCCTTTTTTTCTTTCCCTCCAGTTTTTCTAGACTCTCAAAATTCTCCTTTGCTAGTCACTTTTTAAAATCTGTAACAAGAAAAAAAAATTGTCTAATATTTAGGTTTATCTTTCCTATTTCTTGTAATAATCTGTCATCAACTTAAAATGTGAACAGTGCATTTGGAAGTATCACAATGAGCTACTACTTTTTTTTTTTTTTTAATTCAAACACTTAACCTGCCACAAAGAGCAACTATTGATTTGCCTGTCTTTCCTAGAAATGTTAGCCATCCTTTGTAAATAATTACTGCTATTTGCATCAGGTCATCAATGCAAATCACAGCAATATATATCATATATTCATTATTACTAATTATTCCAACATATTTGTTAATAATACATAATACCATGACTTAGGTCTTTCTATGAAATAATCAAAATAGTCTATGTTTATTACATATTTTTCTGTGCCAGGTGCTGCTCTAAGTACTTTGACTGAAATAATTCATTTCATCCTCAAAATGAAATTATAAATTGGTAATTTTTATATACTTTCTTTTAACATATTTGGAAACTAAGATTTGGAGAAGCTAAGAAACTTGCCATAAATTACACAACAGCTAAATTGTATTTAAAACCCACCGCATGAGTCTATAAAAAATGTGTACTGTCTACTCCTCCAGGAATATATATGTATGCATGCTAAAATAAGTTATATATGAGTATTGAAACTATCAGAAGCTCAGTCTCAGTTGAAGGTGTGAAATCAGAAAGTGGGAGTTAGACTAATGTTAAAAGATGAGCTTGCATAGAAAACATTATTAGGGTTTCTTGGATACACCTGGAACAAGGTGAATGGGATATGATAGCCAGGAGGATCAATAAGAAGTAGTGTTACTTCCAGGTCATTTCATCTAAGGAGTAGGTGAGAGTAGAGGTACAGACTTCACAGTCAGGCTTTACCAGGCTTGTGAATGACAGTCCTGGTGGCAAAATGGTGAACTAAACTGACTAGATAAGGGTGACGGGAAGTAATGTCCCCAGAAATCCTAACAGCAAGTGAAAGAGAAAACCAGTCAATCTAATCACTGAGAAATAGGAAGAGAAAAATATAACATACATCCTTATCAGAAAAAAAACTTTTATGTGATCCAATAATATAGTCTAATAATATAATATAATGTTATTTCATTTATTTATATTGAATACATTAGGAACTTCCAATAGACATTGTTAAGCAGAATACTACCAACTAACAGACTATGCAAAGGAAACATTTGAATACTTGTTCAATAAATACCATAGCGAACTGTGTGAAAAGGTAATACCTTCTTGAGGTTTAAAAAATCTAGTCATACAGAAGCATACAAAGCATAAAATAAAGATGCCTTCCTTTCCAAAATGATAGTATTTTGTTCCCCTGATGTAACTACTAGACTGTGTTTTCAGGAAATATGCATTGTATGAAAAATACACAATCACTTGTACTATTTATTTTGTAACTTTTATTTATTTGTTTATTTTTGAGACAGAGGTCTTGCCCTGTCGACCAGGCTGGAGTGAAGTGGTGCGATCTTGGCTAACTGCAACCTCCACCTTCCGGGTTCAAGTAATTAGAGACAGGGTTTCACCATGTTGGCCGGGCTGGCCTTGAACTCCTGATCTCAAGTGATCTGCCCATCTTGGCCCTCCAAAGTGTTAGGATTACAGGCGTGGGCCACCGTGCCTATACTATTTTTATTTTTTAGAAATTTATTTATTTATTTATTTAGTAAAGACAATGGTCTCACTATATTTCTCAGGCTGGTCTCAAACTCCTGGCCTCAAGCTATCCTCCTGTCTCGGCCTCCCAAAGAGCTAAGATTACAGCCTTGAGCCACCACGCCTGGTCCTCGCTTGTAAAACAGATTAAATTATATTCCATATAGGTGACTTTAATTTGATTGATATTGTTGGCCTTATAAGAAAGGAAATCTTACTGCATATATTGTATTGTAACCTTGATTTACTTACATTCTTAATATGATATGTGTGTGTGTGTGTGTATAAACCTTTTGTAATTAGGGACCTAAGTTCTTCCTCATTATCACTCCTGTTTAATATTCTAAAAATTCAAGCTGTATTTGGTGTATTTAATCATGGGAATATTTTATATTTGTTCTCTATTATCTGGCAAAAATAAGATACCAAGGACTTAAAAAAATTTCTTTATCCAATTAGTTGTCTTATATTTCACATTACTGTACATTTGGGGGTGAAGGTAAAAAAGCAGATCTAAAGCCAAATGGCAGAGTTTAAAATACCCTGCAGACCATAGTTAAGTATGTAAAAGTTTAATAAACTTAAATTTCCAGTTACTCTGGCCAAAAGTTTATGTTCAAGAAATATTAACTGACCATCTTAAAAGTAAATCCTAGATGTTGGGGTAGGTGGTTAGGCAAGGCATTCCTCCGAGAATTATAAGGAAAAATGAAACTTGCTGAAGAAGTCAGAGTGAATAGGGTCATCCATGCAACAGCAGCTATATTTTCATCTCTTTCCACTTATCCCCCTTGGCACTAAAGAAATTCAGTACAGAGAAATGTTGCAGCTGGGGAGAAGAGAAAAGCATCTGGTTAAGAAATAACCCCATGGCTCAGGACAACTTTTGGCCTTCTATGTTGATCTTATTAAGTTTCAACTCTTTTTTCTGGAAGAGAAATTCACTAAGAGAAGAAAAAATATTACAATACTTCTGGCACCATGAGTAAAGCTAATGGGCTTCAGACGTCTTTTAGCTGGTATTTATTTGATATTTACTATCAAATAAAGACATGAGCTAGCATGGGAAGCATCTTGGGCTGTCAGAAAGTAGTATAAGCTCCTTGTGATATTGTGATTTTTAATAACATATACAACTAACCCTTGAAGAGCACAGCCTTGAACTGTGAAGGCTCACTGTTATGCGGATTTTTTTCAATAGATACATTCGAATTTTTTTTGAAATTTGTGACAATTTGAAAAAATTCACAATGTAGCATAGAAATTTTGGAAAAATTAAGAAAAGGTTAGATATGTCATGAAATGCATAAAATATATGTAAATACTGCTCTCTTTTATCGTTTATTACTATAAAACATATACAAAGCTATAATAAAAAGTTAAAATTTACCAAACTGTACAAACACACTTACAAAGCTATTTGCAGTCCAGATAAATGTAAACAAAAATAAAGATGCTGTATTATATAATAACTGCATATAATTAACAGTCATATATACAGTACTATTTTAATAATTTTATAGCCATCTTTTGTTGCCAATTCATGTTGAAAGTATCAAGCATGCATTTGAAGTGCCATGTGAAGCTAATCATCTTCAAGTGATCAGTTCTTTTCTCCAGTAAAATATGTGACATAGTAAACAGTGATCTCTTGCAGTTTTATGTATTTTCATGTTAGTGCAATATTGTAAACCTTGAATAACAGCATGGGTCCATATGAAGTGCTATCAGTGTTACTGAAAGTGCTCCCAAGAAACAGAGAGAAGTCACCACATTACAAGAAAAAGTTGAATTGTTTGATACATATCATAGATTGAGGTCTGCAGTTGCAGTTGCCCAGCATTTCAAGATAAATGAATCCAGCTTAACAACCATTGCAAAAAAGGAAAAAGAAATTCATGAAGCTGTAGCTGCAATTACACCAGCCCTTTCTGCGAAATACCTTTTTATATCGTACGGAACGTGCGTCTTTTATGTGGTTTTAAGATTGCTGTGAGAAAGACATACTTATAGACACTAATATGATTTGAGAAAAAATGAAATCATAATTTGGCAACTTAAAGCAAAAGGAAGATGAAGGAGGTAAAACTAGAAATTTAATACCAGCAAAGGATGGCTTGATAATTTCACAATGAGATGTTGCTTGAAATTGTCAAGATAACAGAAAAAGACTGGGTGCCGTGGCTCACACCTGTAATCCCAGCACTTTGGGACGCCAAGACGGGCAGATTACCTGAGGTCAGGAGGTCAAGATCAGCCTGGCCAACATGGTAAAACCCCATCTCTACTAAAAATACAAAAATTAGCCAGGCGTGGTGGTACATGCCTGTAGTCCCAGCTACTCAGGAGGCTGAGGCAGGAGAATTGCTTGAAACCGGAAGGCAGAGGTTGCAGTGAGCCAAGATCATGCCACTGCACTCCAGCCCAGGTGACAGAGTCCATGCCAAAAGAAAAAAAGAAAAAATAACAGAAGAATAAGCAGCTTCTGCTGACCAAGAAGCAGTAAATGAGTTTCCAGACACCACTAAGAAAATCATTGAGGAGAAAGGTTTTCTGCCTAAATTGGTTTTTAATGCAGACAAAAGTGCCCCATTGTCAGGTAAAAAAATGTCACAAAGGATATTTTTTTTTTTAGTAAGGTAAAGAAGCAAGCAAGCACCAGAATTTAAGGCAGGAAGGCATAGGCCAACTCTACTGTTTTGGGTAAATGCAGTCTGGCTTATGATTAGGACTGCCCTTGTCCGTAAAGCTGCTAACCCGCAAGCCTTGAGGGTGAAAGACGAACACCAGCTGCTAGTCTTTTGGTTGTACAACAAGAACGCCTGGACAACAAGAACTCTTTCACTTTTCTGGATTAGTTCCATCAGTGCTTTGACGCTGAATCAGAAATTACCTTGCCAGTAAGTTGCCTTTAAAGTTCTTATGATACTGGGGAATGCCACCAGCCACCCAGAATCCCATGAGTTCAACACTGATGGCGTAGAAGTGGCCTACCTGCCCCCAAACATAACATCTCGAATTGAGCCTCTAGACAAGGGAGTCATAAGCAACTTTAAAGCTCATTATGCATGGTAAATTATGGAAAGCATTGTCAGTTCTATGGAAGAGAACCCCAGTAGAACATCATGAAAGTCTGGAAGAATTACATCATTGAAGATGCCATTGTTGCTACAGAAAAAGCTGTGAAAGTCATCAAGCCTACAACAATAAATTCCTACTGGAAAAACTGTGTCCAGATGTTGTGCATGACCTTACAGGACTTACAACAGAGACAATCCAACAAATCATGAAAGAGATAATGGATATGGCAAAAATGATGTGTTGGAGGAGGGTTCAAGATATGAATCTTGGAGAATCTTGGAGTTAATAGACAGCACACAAGAGGAATTGATGGAAGGAAACTTGATGGAGGTAAGTGGTTCTAAACCAGTACCAGGTGATGAGGAAGAAGATGTAGAAGTAATGCCAGAAAACAAACTGACATTAGACAATTTGGCAGAGGGGTTTTGATTATTCTAGACTCATTTTGACTTATTTTATGACATAAATTATTTTGTGATATGAGCACAAAAAATTTTAAAAAAGTGGAAGAGTTGTTGCCATATAGAAACATTTTTAGAGAAATTAAAAAAAAATAAACATAAGTTAGGAGGTATTTTCATAACCCAAGTGTACCTGCCTCTCTTGCCTCCCTTTTTACCTCCTCCACCTCTTCTACCTCTGTCAACTGAGATAGCAGGACCAACCCCTTTTCTTCCTCCCCCTCCTCAGCCTACTCAATGTGAAGATGAGGAAGATGAAGGGCTTTATGATGATCCTCTTCCACTTAATAAATAGTAGATATACTTTTTCTTCTTTATAGTTTTCATAATAACATTTTTCTCTCTAGCTTACTTTATTGTGAGAACACAGTATATAATGCATATACATAAAATATGTGTTAATTGGTTGCTTATGTTATCAGTAAGGCTTCTAGTCAACAGTAGGCTATTAATTAAGCTTTTGGGGGGGTCAACATTTCTAAGTGGATTTTTTACTGTACCACCCCTAGCCCCTGCATTGTTCCATGGTCACTCATATATATATTTGATCTTCATCCTTGTTTCCTGATATATAGCTCTTATAACTTTTGGAATCTCTAGAGTCATAGGAGCATCTAGTATGCAAATAAGAGACCAGGGGGCTGGTCACAGGACAAACCAAGGCATGATTAGAGGGTTTGGACTTTTTGCCCACCCCTACAGCTTTAGGGGGAGAATAATGGCTGGAGGTTAAGTTGATCACTAATGGCAGATAATTCCATCAATTGTGACTATATAATGAGGCTTCCATGAAACATGAAAACCTAGAAGGACTGGGTTTAGAGCTTCCAGATAGCTGAACAAGTGGAGGTTCCTGAGGGGGTGACACACCTAAAGAGGGCATGGAAGCTCTGCACCAGTTTTTTTTTGTTTGTTTTTGTGGTTGTTGTTTTTGTTTTGTTCTGAGATAGGGTCTCACTCCAAGCTGGAGTGCAGTAGCATGATCTCGGCTCACTGCAACCTCTGACTCCCAGGTTGAAGCAATTTTTGTGCCTCAGCCTCCCAAGTAGCTGGGATTAGAAGTGTGGCCATGCCCAGCCTGCACCTGTTCTTCAGTGCCTTCCCCTCTGTATCTCTTCCATTTGTCTGATCACTGATATGTAACCTTGGTAATATTCTTTATAATAAACCAGTAAACATAAGCATTTCCTTGACTTCTATGAGCTGCTCTAGCAAATTAAACTTAAAGAGAAGATCAGCTGGGTGTGATGGCTCACACCTGTAATCCCAGCACTTTGGGAGGCCAAGGCAGGCGGATCACCTGAGGTCAGGAGTTTGAGACCAGTCTGGCCAACATGTTGAAATCCCATCTCTACTAAAAATACAAAAATTAGCCAGGAGTGGTGGTGTACGCCTGTAACCCCAGCTACTCAGGAGGCTGAGGCAGGAGAATAGCTTGAACCCAGGAGGTAGAGGTTGCAGTGAGCCAAGACTGTGAATTGTACTCCAGCCTAAGTGACAACAGCGAAACTCTGTCTCAAAAAAAAAAAAAAAAAAATGACCGGGCACGCTGGCTCACGCCTGTAATCTCAGCACTTTGGGAGTCCTAGGCAGGCGGATTATAAGGTAAGGAGTTGGAGACCAGCTTGGCCAACATGGTGAAATTCTGTCTCTGCTAAAAAAAAAAAAAAAATTAGCCAGGCATGGTGGCGGGCACTTGTAATCCCAGTTACTTGGGAGGCTGAGGCAGTAGAATCTCTTGAAACCGGAAGACAGAGGTTGCAGTGAGCTGAGATCATGTCACTGCATTCCAGCCTGGGCAAAAGAGCGAAACTCCATCTCAAAAAAAAAAGTAAAAAAGAAGACCGTGGGAACCCTGATTTATAGACAGTTGGTCAGAAGTATGGGTTCTACTACTTGTGACTGGTAGCTGAAGTAGTGTGTGGGGGCAGTAAGAGGACTGGGCCCTCAACCTGTGGGACCAGAAACTATATTGAGGTTGATAGAGTCAGAATTGAATAGAATTAGAGGACACCCAGCTGGTGTCCACTGCAGAATTAATTGCTGGAAAATTGCTTAGTGTGTGTGGGGAAAAAAATCCACACACATTTGGTCACAGAAGTGTTCTGTGTTGTGAGAGTATAGCAGGAAAATCTGAGTTTGTTTTCTTCTATATCCTTACACTCCTCTTTTCCCCCACGAAAGAAATTGTCAAAATATCTAGAGTATTTCTTTATAACTAACATATCTAATGAAAAAGAAAAATATTGGTGATCAGTTGGTGTAGACATGGGCTGGAGAATCTTTGTTAATAGAGTTTGATGAAGATAAAATATGCTGCAGTAATACTAAAGAATAAGTATCTTCACGAGTATAAACAGAGGTAGGAGGCAATGCATTGGCTTTAGCAGGGAGAGACATATTACGTAGGAGACAAAGCAAATAATTTCCAGGTAAGTAAAGAAAATTATGATTGGGTCAGAACTGGTTTTCTATTTATAATTTTGATAAAAAGCAACCAAAAAACAAACAAACAAACAAAAAATAATCTGGAGGTAATAGAGATCAATATTCAAATAACAAAGCCAGTATCATGGGAATACTTATAAAATAATAGATATCTTTAAAAAATAGACATTTAGCCACAGGTTAACTAAGAGCCTATTTTAGGAGTTTGTAAAATGACTACAGAACAAACATGAATAAAATTTTATGTTTTTTTATTTGCAAAAATAACTATGCAAATTTGTTTTAGGTTTCAGAGAATGACAAAAGGGAAAGTAGGAACCAAACTCTTTTGAAATGTTTTTATTTCTCTAAAAAAATCATTAAAATGAGTCAGAAGCACACAAATTTTATAGTCAACACAATCTGGAGTATTCATGATAATAAAATACAAACAAACTCCACAATTCTTTCAAAATCTTCATTTTAATCACATCTATTCTAAATTTGTAAAACCATTTTAGACAACTTTTCTGTCATCACTATCGTTGAACAATTAATAAAACCCACTGATGGTCTCCACAGGAAAAAAAATATATAAACACAGTGTATTGCATATAATTTCAGAGTGATTACTTATTGTTTTGTATAAAACTTACTCTTTGATCCAAATTTAAGGGCTTCTAGTGTAGAAGAATGTTTCTAACTAAATAAAGTAGGACCTACAAATGGTTTTTGAAATTTGACTACTACAGAAAAAAAGGTAGTTTGTGCCTGGATGACACTGTAAACACTCAGCCTTTTCCTGGGCCCTTGATGCGGGGCGATGGTAGTGGGAGGGGTGGAGCACACAGCTAGTAACGTGTCTGTATTCATGTGCCAGAAATGACTCTGGAACTCTCTGCTCTTATTTTTTCTTTACTCTCTCAACTCTCTTACTACTCATTCTCCGGGAGGCCCTGAATAGCACAAGAAGTAAAAAGGAGACTTACCTAATAAATATATTCCTAATATACACACTGTAGTAAACACAGCAAGAAAAGAAAATAACCCAACACGTTAAAGATTCATACAAACTACCTAAAACTAACCTACTTTTGTAAACAAATGAAAAGCCCTGTAAATATCAGGATATATTTATTTAACTGTTGCATATGTCTGTTGAATAGTCTGAATAACCTAAAGTAATAGCCACATTTTAAGACACTGTAAATCCCTGGCTTGCTATTAAAACCAATATTATAATCCTAAATGTCATCTTAAGAAACTCCATGGTTGTAGGATCACAAATATGTATGTTCTAATTGTCAGGCCTCAGAGCCCAAGCTAAGCCATCATATCCCCTCTGACCTGCACGTATACATCCGGATGGCCTGAAGCAACTAAAGATCCACAAAAGAAGTGAAAATAGCCAGGCCCTGCCTTAACTGATGACATTCCACCATTGTGACCTGTTCCTCCCCACCCTAACTGATCAGCTGACCTTATGACAATACACCCTCCAGCCCCTGTGTTAATGGACTTTGTGATATTCCCCTGCCCTTAAGAAGGTACTTTGTAATATTCTCCCCGCCCTTGAGAATGTACTTTGTAAGATCCACCCCCTGCCCACAAAAAATTGCTCCTAACTCCACCGCCTATCCCAAACGTGTAAGAACTAATGACAATCCCACCACCCTTTGCTGACTCTCTTTTCAGACTCAGCCCACCTGCGCCCAGGTGATTAAAAAGCTTTATTGCTCACACAAAGCCTGTTTGGTGGTCTCTTCACACGGACGTGCGTGACACTAATCACATAAGCAAACTTAATTTTCCCTAATTAAAAATTTGAGTAAAATCAGCCATGAGTGATAGATAGCCAAGTATCTTTTACACCAAGTTTATCAAAATAAGCTTTTAGGAGTGGAACAATTTTGATCAACTGTTTTAATATTTCAGAATTGCTTGCAACGGCGGCTACCATAAGTATGCATTTTTTTATGCATGCAACTTACAAGTGATAACTACCCAATGGAGCACTACAAATGTGGTCACATGGGTCTATTTTTCAAGTCACTTACCATATTGTGTGTTTCATTCTCTTCTTGTTCAAATCTTGACATTGAGAGTTCTCTTCATCTCAGCAAGAGCTCCTGAAAAGTATTTTTAGATTATAAACATTGCATTTATGCATATACATACATTTCCCCTAAATAATGATCAATATCTTTTAGATATTTTCAATATTTATTAAGACATACAGGTCCAGAAACAATCAGCAACTTAGTAGATTATCTCTAAGCACACTTGATTTTTATTGAATGCTGTCAAGGCACCAAAATGTATGTATTCACCTTTAAAAAGTGTTAAATTTGTATTTAGTCTTTCATTCGCAGGGCTAACAGCTGGGTATTACTGTTGTTTTTGTTGTTGTTGCTTTAAGCAACTATCTGAGGTGTTAAGAGGTCCTAATTAAGTAAATTAAACAAACACAGCATTAAGTTTCAAAATCGAAGTGTTAGAACAGATAGCTGTTTGATCTGCAGGTAACTAATGAGAGCAACAGTACATCACAAACACATTTGATGTTATTCTTGCCACAGCATATTTGGTTTGATAAAAAATATCTCACTCAAGTAACCACCCAGTATATTGCCCTGAGAGACCGAGAGGGAATTAACGATTTCATTCTAGTTTTTCCTGCCCATGTTTTGCAAATAAATGAATACATGGATGGATGGGTTTTTGAAATGCCAGTGATCTGTGTTACAGTGTAGCATTATCATTCCTGGGAGGAGCACTGTTGTTTGCAGGGTTGAATCACAAAACACAACACAACACAACAACAACAAACCAGGGATGAGTCATTTCAGGCCAATTCACAAATCATTATAGAAATAAGGTAATGACCGGCCGGGCACAGTGGCTCATGCCTGTAATCCCAGCACTTTGGGAGGCCGAGGTGGGTGGATCACAAGGTCAGGAGATCGAGACCATCCTGGCTAACACAGTGAAACCCCGTCTCTACTAAAAATACAAAAAATGAGCCAGGCGTGGTGGCAGCGCCTGTAGTCCCAGCTACTCGGGAGGCTGAGGCAGGAGAATGGTGGGAACCCGGGAGGTGGAGCTTGCAGTGAGCCGAGATGGCGCCACTGCACTCCAGCCTGGGAGACAGAAGGTAATGACTGAATGACTGATTTACGAGTTCCACAAAGATCACTTGAGAGACTTACGTTTCGATGAGGAAAACAATACAGACATGTCTACAACTAATGATGAAACATGATGCAATGAAGTTAATTACATGAGGGTTCTTTCATTCTTTCTGAATTGAACAGGGTAGTCATCACTGAGATAGAACTCAAGCTTTACCTACATGAAAAATTATCACGTTCAAACATAAAGTGAGAGAGGGAGAGAATAATCCAGATTAAAAGAATAATATGGGTTAGAAGGCAGAGGACAAGTGGGATGGGAGAACCTAAACACTGAATTTAACTTCGGCCCAAATCAGGGAGTGAGAGTAGGAGAAATAAATTGATGTTTATAAGGGGAATTAATAATCTCACTTTAGTGCCTGTTGAATCTGTAGTGCCTATGGGAAATTCAAAACAAAAAGTTCAGGATGAATATCCAAATTCAAGGTAAAGATTGAGTCAGTTCCATGAAGGTGATAACTGAAGCTTTGGGAGCATTTGAGCATTCTCTAACCACAGCATGGTAGAAGAATAAACCTGTGTAATGCTTATATTTGAAAAGACAAGCAGCAAAGATAAGAATAGAAGATAGGTTCGGAGAAGCAGCAAGGGAACCAAGAGATAATGTTACAAGAGGGTAAGAGTTTCCTTGAAAAAGAAAGTGAAAATGGCCATACTGCCCAAGGTTATTTATAGATTCAATGCCATCCCCATCAAGCTACCAATGACTTTCTTCACAGAATTGGAAAAAATGGCTTTAAAGTTCATATGGAACCAAAAAAGAGCCTGCATTGCCAAGACAATCCTAAGCCAAAAGAACAAAGCTGGAGGCGTCACGCTACCTGACTTCAAACTATACTACAAGGCTACAGTAACCAAAACAGCATGGTACTGGTACCAAA
>NW_016820640.1:722795-748812 GCF_001698545.2 Rhinopithecus bieti | reverse complement strand
GGAGGGATTGCATTGGGGAGTTATACATGATATAAATGATGAATTGATGGGTGCTGACGAGTTGATGGGTGCAGCACACCAACATGGCACAAGTATACATATGTAACAAACCTGCACGTTATGCACATGTACCCTAGAACTTAAAGTATAATAAAAATAAATAAATAAATAAATAAATAAAAAGAAAAAGAAAGTGGCCAGCATTGTCGATGATGCACGTAAGTAGCAGATTTAGCTTAGAAAGTCATTTGCACTTTTTGAGGGAGCAAGTAGTCTCATGAAATGGTAGGGAAAGAAATCAAATTGCAAATTGATTAAATTGGTCAATGCAGGAATTGGTCAAAATGAATAAGGAATTTAGTGAAAAAGCAGAGTCTGGAAACTTTTCGAGAGAGAAAAGCATATTGGAGAATGAAAGAAGGAAAGCAAGTGTGTCAAAGAATTAACACATCAGTTTAAAAGTATCACATTTTAATGTGATTTCTCTGTGCTATTTATTAAAGAGGTACATCAATCAAGCCTGATTTTCCAACCAGATTAATGGATAACTTGAAACAACTAAATTTCAACATCTCAAGTTGTCTAATACTACCTACCTAGTAGTCACTAAGAAAGAAAATGGATAATGTGTATGGTTTTTAAAAAAAAGACTATGATGATTAATTTTAGCTGTCAACTTGATTGGATTAAAGCTTAGCTGGAGAGCTAGTAAAGCATTAGTTCTGAGTGTGTCTAGCAGGATGTTTCCAAAGGAGATTACTGTATGAATCAGTGGATTGGGTGGGGAAGATCCACCCTCAATGTGGGTGGAAAAGGCAGAGGAAAGGTAAATTCTCATTCCCTCTCTCTCCTGGAGATAGGACACCCCTCTTCTCCTGTCCTGATGTCAGACGTTTTCAAACCAGAGTAACTCCATTATGAGTGAGGGCTAGGAAAATGAGGCTGGGATTTGCTGGGCGGCATTCCCAGAAAGATAGGTATTCCTAGCCTCTAGATGTTTACAGGCAAGGGAGCAGATTGATAATGTTTACTAAACAGACCCAGACTTAGGAGTGTCCTGATACCTGCTATCTTCAGAAAAGAAGCATTCCTAATTTTGCTTTAAAGATCATAGTATTGATTCTTGCAAAATATACTAATTAAGAAAATTAATCCTTTATCACAAACCCTTGTAGCAGAGCACATGTCCCCATGATCTTTTTTAATCCTATACATAAACGAGCATTGTCCCTAGTGTGGATGCGTTTCTCCTCTTACTTTCAGGAACACCCCACTCTATCTATGGAGTAGCTGTACTTTCACTACTTTACTTTATTAATAAACTTGCTTTTGCTTTGCACGGCGGAGTTGCCCTGAATTTTTTCTAGTATGAGATCCGAGAACCCTCTCTTGGGGTCTGGATCAGGACCCCTTTCCTATAACACTTGGACACCAAAAATTCCAGGCTCTCCAGCATTTGGACCCTGGTATTTGCGCCAGAGGCTCCTCAGGTTTTCAGGACATCAGACTCAGACTGAGAGTTGCACCCTTGACTTCGCTGGTTCTGAGGCTTGAAGACTTGCACTGAGCCATGCGACAGGCATCCCAGGATCTCCGGCTTGCGGATGGCCTGTGATAGGACTTCTCAGCCTCCATAGTCACATGAGCCAACTCCCCTAACAAATTACTTCTCATGTATCTATCTACATATGTATCTTATTGATTTTGTTTCTCTGGATAATGCTAATATAAATAACTTCACATTTTAAAAATATTTTTTGATAAAAGATGTATACTCATGTGAACAGAGGCTTACAAAGCTCTGAAACTCAATCTCATTATAAATCTTTCCAAAGACTATTATAGGACAAATCATCAGGAAAGGGGAAAATAAGATATTTCTGCCTTTTATTTTTTTTAGATTCTAAAACATGCATTTTTCTCACTTGGAAAGTAATGGTGTAAGTCCACAAAGCATTTGGGAAACAAATGCTTTCCACCCAATTAATCTTCAGAAACACTCCTAAGACTATTTTTCGAAGGATATAATGGTTGCTTACACAGCAGATAACCTGAAATTGATGTTCTACAAAATAACTGGATAGTGCTCTTGGTAAGTGTCAAATTCTTGATGCACAAAGAAAGATTGAAGAAATGTCAGATTGGAGGCAAAGTGCCTGACAGCTACCTGCAATGTTGGATCGGGGATTGGATCCTAGACTGAGGAAATAAGTTCTCAGGGAGACAACTAAGGAAACTTAAGTAGGTCTATAGATTAGTTAATAGGATGGTTTCAATGTTAATCTTTTGTTTTCAATAACCGCTCCCTGATTATGTAAGATGTTAACCTTTAAGGAAGCTGCTTAAAAACTGTAAGGAAATTTCTGTACTACTTTTGAAACTTTTTCATAAGTCTGAAATTATTTAAAAGTTTATTTTAAAGAATTCTAACTTAGGAATAAAATGAATGAAGAACAATTATCTGAAAAGAATAAGGAGAACCAAAAGCCAAAATTAACAATGTAATTGCAGGTGTCATATTGCCATATTGCTTTGAAAATTATTTTTTTTGACCAGTTGAAAAATGGCCAAAACTAACTGACAACAAGAAAATGTACCAATAATGCTAGGATCCTCAAGAAATAAATTCTTTGTTTACATGTGAAGTAGCCAGTGTACATCTCAGTAGATAAATTAAAAAAAAAAAAAAAAAACCTCAAAATGTGATTTTCAACCTGCATTTTCATGTGACTCCCTAATGAAAGAGAGATGGTCAAGGCCAATTTTTAAGTTGCCATGCCGTATGATTTTGCGTTTCGACTCCGTGAAAGACCCTAGTTATCATAAGCAAAATCCCGTCTGTGATTATGAAAATATTGGTGGAATATTATTCGTATTTCCCAGTAACAGTATTTCATAGAGTCTGTTACGACAAAGAGGCAAGCAAAGTCCTGTTTAGACATAGAGGAAAGAGGAAACATTTCGATTACCTCCGCAAAGCCTGGACAAACAGCTGTCACCATGGTGAGAATGAGGAAAAGTGTGAGGGAGGAAGGGTCATTTGAAGGTAGTAAAGAATTATGAAAGGCACTGATTGAGGCATAAAAGAGAAGGACGTTTTAGGAAGAGAAAAAGCCTAAGCATAGGCATAGGATAGAAAATGACAGGGTTGTTTTGATTATCTATTTCCAATGAGAGGTGGAGGAGCTCCAAATTTGGAATTTCACTGAGTGATAGGATGTGAGGAAAACACTTTGGAGTCTAAAGAGCCTTAGGGCTCCCAACAAATTATGTGTTGCAAATAAACACTAAACTCTCCCACATTTAAGACCAGTTATATTAAATGCTGCTTAATGCATTTCTGTCTCCAAATTCAGCAACGTTCCCTAGAATCCAGTATATGAAATGCATGCTTTAGTTGTCATTTCTGAAGTAATACTGGCAAATTTCCAAGTGCAGAACGTAAAATCATGCTCTAAGTGTATTGCTTTGTATGTAGCCAATTATTATTCACCTGTAGACTTCTTAAAAGGTCAGTAATTCAAGAATCTAAGCCAGTATCAAGTTGTCCACAAGGTTATACAACACTGAAAAACACAGCTAACTGGATATGGATTTCATTCTCACAGCAATTGCTAAGGTATTTTAGCAGCATTTGCTTCCCGAAACGCTAGTCTCAGAGTATGTTAATTGGTCTGATGTAAAAAGTATTCTGTCAGTAAATACATTTGGTAAACATTGGGTCAAGCAAGGTTAATGAGATTTCTTTGCGGTAGGAGATACTAAAACCTTGAAAGGCCGGGTGCAGTGGCTAACGCCTATAATCCCAGCACTTTGGGCAGCCGAGGTGGCAGATCACCTGAGGTCAGGAGTTCGAGACCAACCTGACCAACATGGTGAAACCCCATCTCTACTAAAAATACAAAAATTAGCTGGTCATGGTGGTGGGTGCCTGTAATCCCAATTACTTGGGAGGCTGAGGCAGGAGAATCACTTGATCCTGGGAGGCGGAGGTTGCAGTGAGCCAAGATTGTGCCATTGCACTCCAACCGGGGCAACAGAGCAAGATTTCATCTCAAAACAAAACAAAACAAACAAAAACAAACAAACAAACAAACAAAAAACCTTGAAACAATGAATGAGAAATAAGATATTTAATGAAGAGGGAGATAAAATGCACTGTCACACAAACCCAGCAGAAATCTAGTGATAAAAGTGTTCTAGAGCACACACTTTGGAAAACTGTGAACCAAATGCATCTCTGCTTGGCCTCATTTTAAATATGTCAGACATTTGATGGAATAGCTTGTCCAAATATTCATGAAGAAAGAGAAAATTTCTTCTAAACAACTAGATGTCTGCATACTTGCTATTGTCATGACAATGTTTCCAATTAATACCGTCTGTGGGAAAATTTTCTCTACTTGAGAAAATGCCTCTTAGTTTAAAGTAGAAATTGGTGAGGAAAAAAAATCATGAACAGATATGTCCTTTTCTGCCAATTTCTTCAGGGAACAAAAGCTAGTCAGTCAACTGGAAGCCTGAGTTTTATTCATCTTATAATATAATTAAATCACTTAAAATAATCAGTTAGATGATAATAAAACACTGCAATAGGAAATCAAAAGCAAATCACTAGATCAGTTTCAGAAAAAAGTATAAGAAATGGAGCAGTAGTTTGAGGATATTTATATATTTTACAGTTTAGTTTTCTCAGTCCTACATGCCAGTCATAACATGTACATCCATGAAAAATGACTATATAATATCAACACTTTGGAATTGGTTCACACTTTCAGATATTAGAAGCTAAAAAACAGAACAGATATCTATGCCAATCATGTTATGGTTCACTGGCTTGAGAAGTGAAAAGCATATGAATGTCTAACACTAGAATCTGGGGCAGCAGAAAGAATGATCCTCAACCCAAAACATTAATATGTCAAACTCAACTTCAAAATGTTAGTACATAGTCATCAGATTGTTTCTCTCAGAAGTAAATTTTGTGATTGTAATAGGGATTGAGATTAAAGCTATTTATCATATCTACCATCACATTTATCATGTTTCTTAATCATGCAAGTGTTAATTAAAGTTTTATTGGTACTTTCGTCAGGCTGCTTACATAATAATTTTCAGTTTACAGCCATCTCAACTGACAAACAGTGAGATTATCCCTTCTCACGTGGATGATCAGAATTGCCAGTCATGGGACAGACACCATATACCCTTCAAAAGAAATCATGATGTGTGTTTTAATACAACTTTTATGTGGGGATGTATTAGCATCCAAAATCACCTCTTTTTCTTACACAGTTTTGGAGTTAGATCCTCCCAAACAAATAAATTACTTAATTGGGGTAGTCACCCCTTGTCCAGAAGTGACATGTTTTAGAAAGATGTGAGTCTTGAGGCAAATGCTGGATTTGATTGTTCTTACTCCTAATAAGAATGTATCTAACTTCACTCCAACTATCTCTAAGTTGCTATTACATTATTTTTTCTCACGATTTTTGTTAATCTTCACTCTCCACAATACTCAGCAAACTCATGAGGAAGAAAGATTGTTTGACACAGTATGTACACAAAGTTTTTAATAAAGATTAATGATCAGAATAATATAATACTTGATTTCACAATATTGGAATGGTTAGATATAATATTAGAGTACAAAAATAACAGGTTGCTAAGGCAAAATTAGTCTTTTTTTCTTCTCTAAGCAATAAGGGTTTGCCTCTTGCTCGATACTCCCCACCTTGAAAGGGCAGTGCTAGCCTTATGTGGCAGCCACCTGCAGTGAAGAAAACAGTCTTCAGTTTCCCTGCCTGGAAGGTTCTTCCCCCAGATATAGATGATACTAGCCTCCCGTCTTCCAACTTGTTACTCAAGAATTATCCCTTCAGGGAAGTTCTCACCAACTACCCTACCTACAGTTGTTGTTAACCTCCTGGGCTCAAACGGATCCTCCCACTTCAGCCACCCAAGTAGCTGGGACTAGAGGTGTGTGCCATCATGCCTGGCTAATTTTTGTACTTTTTTTGTTGGTACAGACGGGGTTTCACCATGTTGCCCAGGTCTTGAATCCCTTGGCCTAAGCGATCCATCCGCCTCAGCCTCCCAAACTGCTGGGATTACAGGCATGAGCCGCTGTACCTAGCATCTCTTTATTATTAATCACTATCAACACACAGTATACTTTATCTACTTATACTATTTATTACCTACTTACATAACTAAAATGTAGGCTCCACAAAGATAAAGAGTTTTGTCTTTTTCTTTTAGTTCTACGTCACCAGCACCTAGGACAGTTCATGACTCATAACAGGTACTCAATAAATAATCATTGAATGACCAAATCACCATCATCTTAAAAAAAAAAATCTTCTATGTATACAGATAATTCTGCTAGTTGGTGCACTTTGTTAAATAACTACATATCCAAAGCCCTTTAAAAGTTCAACAGAAATTATTAAATGCTGACATAGGGAGATGTAAGCATTGGACAATCAATAAAATGGATAACCAATAAAATTAATATTGGACAATCAATAAAATGTGATAAAATATGAATTATGATGAATGAATGTTCATGTAATGTATAAAAACAACTAAAATAAAACACCTTAAAAAAGAATAGTAAAACAAAATGGATATTGGAAGAAAACATTAACAGTCTCTGTTATATCTATATCTCTCTAAATTTTAAACACAGACTCATCTTTTTTCAATGTTTTTTATTCCTAAGTTCCAATGAGCACACTCAAATTGGTCATCTAGTTATTACATTCTTTATCCAGGTTTTATATTAATTTGCTATTATTTTATTTTATGGATCATCTTTTCAACTTGGTTGTAAGTTTCTGGAAGGCAAGATCACGTACAATGGTGGTCCTACAGTATCTAACTCAGGAGTAAATGCACTGCCAGCCTTGATTACACATGTGTTGATTGGTTGACTCACGTATGGTATCAAATACAGAATGTGTAGATATTGACATATGGTATTAAATATAGTATCTATAGAAGTAGGTCTCTGTCACCTTCAAGCCAATGAGGTCTATAGAATGACACTAAGGAGACAAGCAAAAGAGATGAGCACTTCCAGCACTTACTCTACAATAATACATCATTTAGGATATCATGAAACGTTCTAATTCAAAAGTTGAAGGAGAAGTCACATTTTACAAACAAAGGACACACAACTATGAAACCAAAGGCACTATCTTAGAAACAATTTTCAAAGACATTTAATTTTTTTATATATCAAATATCAAAATTAGGAAAATGATATTCAACATCATTAATACTTGCACAATATGAAATTTACTTAAAGAAACTTTATTGTCAAACATTTGGGTTATTTTTAAATTTTTGTTATATGTAAGTCTATAATGTACTTTAGCTAAATTTCTGTATGATCATAGAATTCATAATTTTTTCCACATCATATATTGAGTAGCTTCCATGCTTAGTCTTGGATTTCCAAAAGGCCAATGAGTCATACCTGGGAAGTCTGTAGCATAATTTAAACATGTGATTATATTAGAAATCTGAGAACACTCTGGTTTTTTAACAGGAGTAAGATCCTTGCAGTAGATTTAAAATACATAATACATGATGCAGTTTCCAACGGATGATATAAAGCCATTACCAGAGACATGCTACTTTTTCCTGAAAGAGAATTTGTGAAGTCCTCAAATAGCAATGACATACAATTTCTTGAAATAATGATATTTAATATACTATATTTGGAATAGCACCATGAAAGTCATAAAACACCTGCCTCTCACTGAAAAACAGTGCTCTGCTAATTAAATTCAAAACCTGAAGGAATTAAGTTTACTTTCAAAATTATCTCCTTAGCCAAAAGTTTTGGAGAATAATCTAAACATTGTTCAGGGCCACCGGAATCTGACAGTCAAAGAGAGAAATCAGACTAAAATGGTAAGGACATTTATCAATAGCAAAAATTGCATGCCAAAACATAAAACAGAAACAAATATGAAAGTTGCATTTAAGGCACCACTGATTTGAGAAGAGTTGTGACTATTTAAAATATGTAAACCATCTTGAATGTTAGTTATTCAGCAATAAATGCCAAGTATTTAGGCATTTAAAGATTTTAAGATGGTCAATATTTGTATTGGCATGTTTAAAATGCTCTCTTTTTAATTAAGGAATGCAACCTTAAAGGCTAATAGTAGAATGAATGGAGCTATATTAAGTTTTGAGCCACTTAAAAAAATGTAATATCTACTTGTATAATTTTATTTAACACAAATTTAATTATATACATATATTTTTTAAAAAAATTTACCAGCAGTTTACTAAGTTTCATTAAAACATCGTATTTGGATAATTAGTGAGATTACATTGAGTAATAGATTAATGTACCATCTTTCAATCTGGGAACATGGTATGTCTTTTAATTGATTATATATGTTTAGTAGATTATATTTCAGCCAACTTTCAGCACAAAAAATCAAAGTCAAACAACAAAAATGCTAGTGTATCTAAAAAGCCTTTCTGAGAAACATACTACATGCAAGTAAATGAAACAAAATCCAGAATCATTTCATAGAAATCTTTCAGGATAGACAATCACTTGGAAACTACCTCTGCCATAAACAGGAACAAGGGTATCTTGGGGGAGGGGATTAAGTTAAAAGGGATGATGTCAAATTTTAGATCATACATTCATATTTCAGAGAAAATAAGAAATCGACATGTCATATACACGTCTGTTCTAAATCCAGGTAAAATATGTTTCAGAGAAACTTGTTTTGATAACACAAGTTCCTGTTTGTCTCCCAATCAGAATGGTAGCACTAATAATCTCATATTTTAAAATTCAATTTAATTGGTTTTTAGCTATGTACCAAATATTGGTTGGAACACAGGTGAGATAGTATTCTTTGCTGTATGTTTTACCCATCTTTTGTTTAGGAGGAAACAGTTTTTTAAGAAACAAATTATCTGTCACTTGACGTGTCTTCTTTTCTAATAGAAAAGGAATTCTTTACTTAAAAAATTGAATTTACATTATTTGTATAAAGTTCTAGCAACTATGTACTTATTCACATAGACTAACCTTCAAAATTATCTACAATTTGTTTTACTTCACACTATCACCAGTTACCAATTTACAATGTATACTTTTACTTTTAATCATTTAAGAACTATTTTATAGAATTTATTTTTAACAAAGATCAATACAAACACTGTCTATATCCTATATAAATATATTTTCAATAACTGAAATTACAACCTTTGGTGAAACATTACTCCTAAAAACAAATACATTTGGTAAATATATCTTATAAATTTATCTTAAAAGGTACTTTATGAGCAAAGTATGAGTACACATTACTATGAATGTGTACTATTAATAACTTTCCCACAACCAAACAGTTTAAATTCAGGGTAGCCAAGGTCATGATTCTGGGGAAAATTACAGAAAGAACCTTTCAAATTTTTGCCGTGTCCATATTGTTCAGAGGTATCATTCTCCAAACATATTAAATTTTAACTTGTCGTATATATACAAAGCGGTCATTTCAATGTGAAAGAATTATAGCATTTGCAAACAATAAAAGAACAGATTTTCTCATGTTGCAACATCAAAGCAACCAGCCATTTTGTTATACTGGATGCCCCAGGTTCAAAGGCTTAAATCGCCATATCCTCATGAGACCACCCGGCATTTATTTCTTTTAATATCTCTTGTTGAAAACATGACAGCGATCACGCACAAAGTGCCACAGTGCACTCTACTTTAAATGCCCCATCTTGTCATAATTGTTCTTTTTAAAGAGAAGAGTCCTTAATATATTAATGAGCACTATTGTGAAGTAAAAAAGCCTCACCACAAAGGATGGCCACATCCCCTGAACTGATGTAGATTTCAGCTTAGAAACTAAAAGGGAATTGAAATACTTAAACAATCAATCAATAGTCACCTCTCCAAGAATGGTGTGAACCCGGGAGGCGGAGCTTGCAGTGAGCTGAGATCGTGCCCCTGCACTCCAGCCTGGGTGAGAGAGCGAGACTCTGTCTCAAAAAAAAAAAAAAAAAAAGTTACCTCTCCAAAAGCAGGATTGTTTAATAATGAGAGAATAAAATATCAGTTTTAAGTTGACATCTTTGTTTAAAACAGTATTTTTAATTCATCAAAGTTCTCGTCTCATTACTTTGTGCAATACACTTAGTGTAATCCATTAGGTATCTTCTGGGTTCTATATTATTTTCTCACATGTAAAACATGTGCAACTGTGTCTGCCCCTTGTTGAGCTGGATAGCACAACGGGCAAGAACTGGCCTTGGGCATAGCAAGAGGACCCACTGGGGACACAGACACAAGTCAGTGAAACAAACCGCAGTTACTTTTGCACCAACCTGAAACGTAGAAAAGGGAAATAATGCTTGTTTTGCTTTGTTTCCTAGTAGCTCCTGGCTAAATGTTTTATAAATATCATAAATGAAGGAATTAGTAGCAAACATTAAGACTAAAAAGTGACTAAATAGCTTTAAATAAATCTTAGGTAAAATGCTTTACATATGCTTAGATTAAGTATTTAGAAAAGTATAAATAACTTAGTCTATGTTTTCTTCTCAACTAATTTTTTCAGTTTTTTGTACAAAAATCTCATCTCCATGACACTTTCTGTGCTGGGATGCAGAATGTTCAGACAAAGTAAAACATTCCTCTTACAGATGCTGGTGGAACCAATGTTATCCCTGGAGAGATATTATACATGTTCACCAGAACTTCTGATTCAACAATACTGCAACAAAACCATGTCTCCATCACACAATATCACCAAAAGTAGCTTTTATTAATTGGGTTGGGGTTAACGTACATATTCTCCTGAATGCACATAGCTCAATAACTTGATCAATGCAATTATCTTGAAAATGAATAGAAGCCATAAATACAAAGATAGAAGACATATACATAACTAATTAAAATCTCTGACAGGGTTTTTTTCAAAAAAAAATTGCTATAAAGTAAGCTACTACTTGCATTGGTAGTTGCTAAACAAAGCAGAAATGGGACAGAAAAGAGAAAACAATATTAAAGTAATCACTGAGAGAACCACAAAATTCCAGGAAAAATATCTGAAATTAGTAGCAATCAGGAGTTGAAGGCTGGAACAAAAATGGCTCCTCTGAGTGGCATGCATAAGAAAAGTGACTTTCCAGGAGATGCTTCTAATTCTGTAGTCTATAGAGGAAGGAATGTCTTCTGCAGGGAGCTGCCCTTGCTCCTTTTCTGTTGACACACATATTTCAGGAAGGTTAAATATAACTCCTTTCTGGAAAAATATCCTATAACCTTCCCAAGAGAGTTAATGGCTCCTGTTCAGTATTTTCAAGAATTTGGGTCATATGGCTGGATTGTAATTATTTACTTATTACTTTTTTCCCCCAAACTAGCACAGGCACTCTCTCAGGGCGAGAACTGTATTTTAATCATCTTAGCATTTCTCAAGCCTAATCATAGTACAGTATTCAAATTTTTCCAATTTTTTGCTTAGCATAGACCTATGCATTTATTCTGTCTGTCCTTCAGCATTTTTAAGGATAATATTCTTTGTTCTCACACTAATTCCAAGTATTTTAGACTACATCTGAATTATGTAGAATAAATATATTAACAGCCTTTTATTTCCTTACCTCTTCCTAATAAGTAGAAAACCCAGACTTTACCTCTAACTAATGTACCTTATTTTTTGTAGGCACACGTCCTGGTTCCCTGTTCATGTTACACAGTCTAATTGGGGATTAACATAGTTATGCACCTAGAAATGGTTATCACATCCTCTCTCTATTGTCTCTTAGCCATTTAAACCTTCCAGTTTTAACTCTGAGGTGTTAAAATAAATAAATAACACAATTAATGTAGCAAAGTTATTGTTAAACTTTCACATTACCAGAGTGAAGTCAGAATAATACGATTCTCAAAATAAACTTTCTGGAATGACACTGAACTAAATGGGCAGGCTGTTGTAATTCTGTCATTGGACAAAAAAATGACATTAACCAGAAGTTAGCCTTCCGATTAGGAGTCTAAAAATAGCTGTTATCCTAACAAAATCAATGACTGTATACTTTTATATTTATTATATATGTGTGTGTGTATGTATATACAGACACCTGCATTTGTATACATATTTGTGTGTATATGTGCACATATACATATATACACACATTTATGTTTTTGTAAACATATCTGTGTTTGTAAATGAGTGTACACACATACAATATACACTCAAATATAGAAGTGTGTGTGTTGGATCCCCACTTGGAAAGACACTCAAACAAGTCCTAACACAGTGTAGAAAGAAGGAAAATAGGATAAGAGAAGAGAACATTTTCTGCAAAAATTTAAAAGCATGTAGAAAGCCAAAAGCACAGAGAGGGTTTGGTCTAGTGGAAGATTGTTTTTTTCCCTTCATTCTATATTCTTGACCTATAGACTGAGGGGTAGAGTGGAGGGGAGATGGTGCGAGACTGGAGGGGAGATGGTGAGAGAGGCTGCAGAGGGCTGAGTGTTGATGCTGTACTGCTTCCTTCTTCTGGACACTGTGGCTTTCTCAGAGGTGGTGAAGGAGGAAACCCACAAAAGGGCAGGAATGGAACATAGCTGAGTCCTTTAAATCCTGGGAGCTCAGATGTGGTGCTGGCAGGCCACCATCTGCGGGCCGTGGTTAGAGTGTTGGAGCGCCTGTCTTCATCTGGTGGGCAGCCCCGAAAGCGTCTCTGGTGAAGGCTCTGACTTGATGGCAGTGCAGTTCAAATGGCAGCATCCTGAGGTTTCACCCATGGGCGTTAAAGAGAGGAAAAATTCTCTCTGGTCTGCTTACCATATTTTTTGTATTTAAAATAACCAGTTTTCTCATCCTGAGAACTAATGACTTAAGGCAGTTATAAACAAAGTATCTCTTTGAAATTCAGAGTTTAGTCTGTATGGCTAGGGGGCGACCTTATTTAGCAGCACAAATTATGTCTAAATGTGGAAAGAGACAGGTGGTCAGTGTAGAAAATTATACCAAAAGATCTTTTTCCCTTGGCTGACAGAGTTAGCTCTTTGAAAATGAGGGCGAGCTGGTCAGTTATCAGGGAAAGGTTGTTCAGGGACAGTGAGAAGACAGAGAAATTCTTTAGACACTCTGGAATGCTCTCTAGAGGCCAGAAACAGGGTCTGGTTTTTGCTCTGCTAGGCTCTATTTTTAATCTTTTGTTACTTTATTTTCCACAATAAAATACAATATAAATTATGAATATAAACTTTTGTTACTTGTATTGTAATATTTGGTCACACAGTGTGTGTGGCCCCTAATAATTTTCCATAGCAAATATTCATTATTAGAAAAATGTAGTACAGACTTCTAAACTTCCTGAGTCACCCTCGCCTCATGTATAAAAGGTGAAAATGATGAGGCCAGCCATGAATGGTTGTTAAATTTGGTATTATGAATATATGCTGTTATTTGGGAGAAGAATTTTGTTTCTCCAATGGCCTGTGAATAATCAGTTTAACTACCAAACAGTTCAATATAGTTGGAAAAAGAAGAAAACAGAAATGTAATTTAGATTGTAACATTGAGCAGCAGCAACATACAGCCTAAGATGGGTATAATTTAGATGTATCTAGTGTACTGTGTACCATTGCTGATGAAACTTGCAAGAAGGTGAAAGTAACATATTCTATATGTTCTAGCCTCATGTCTATCTTAGAGATTAAAAACCACAAGTCCTCAGATTGCATTTTTATCTGATGTCATATTGTTATAGCAAGGCCTTAAGATATGACTGATTTGGTTGCCTAGAGTATAAAATCAACACAACTGACAAGCAATTTGGGGGACTAGTCAGTCATAAACATTAGGGTTTATGGAAGATGTTCACTCTCTCAGTTACAAGTGAGGTTGAACAAATGGAGAACAGGAGAACAAATTCCAAAAGGTTGCAAGAAATTCTACTCCCAGGGAAAGGCCGGGAAGCAAATCACTATCAAGGAAGAAACTTTGTGTGCTTATATAATTACAACGCACTCACCTGGGCCACAAAAGACAGATGAATCTCCTTGGTGAGTTGGTATATTTTAAACTATATTTGACAGTGAATATTATCCACTAGAAGGAAAGCTCTCTTCATGATTCTTGATATGATCATGATCATGATTCATGATAAAGGAAAACTTTATGCTATTGTCCTGATTGATCAAAGTAGTTGTTCTTTCCCTACAGATATTTAATAAGCAGACGAAGAGCCCGACCACAACAGCTCCTGAAGAAGGCTCTTCTCCACGGTCATTTTCCCCAGCGAATCCTTCTTGCGACTGCCAAAACTCAAAAGGTGGAGGTCTCTTAGCCTCTTGGTGCTGGAATATAGGCATGTGACATGGCAGTAAGGTATCTTCAAGCCACAGTAGGATATTCAACCCTCAGTGACATTTTAAATCCAAGATTTTATATCTGTTCCCAACTTTCCATTTCTACTGCTATTGCCTTTGTTCATTCATGAGTTCACTTAGGAAATGTCTAAGTATCTACTCTGTTAGACACACATTAGAAAAAGGCAGATACAATCCCTACCTTCATTTTCTTTACAGTCCATCTGCCTTACAAAAATAAAAGTCTGATGAAATGGTTGAAAGTGTCAAGATTTACAAAGACCCACCTGGTAGACTACCTTAGCTCAATCTGATATCGTAACCATTTACCACCCCTTGCTGCTCTCTGAGAAAGGGCACCGTCAGAGGGAAAGACAGGTTCCAAGATGTGCCCAAGATCATGCAATCTTCACTGGAAAGGCTGGCCAGACCAGATCCCAAATGCAACAAGAAACTGCTCTAGTTCTTCTCCTTCTACACTAGGGCTTTTCAAGTGTTTTTTTTTTTGGTTTTGGTTTTTTTTTTTTTTTTTTTTTTCATTTTCCTGGGAGGTCACCATGTCACCTGGAGGAATTTTCAGGTTCTTGCAGACAGTATTCTGCAGTATTCCTTGTGTAAAGACCAAATAAGATGAAAGATCTAATACACTTAGAAAATTTAAAACATGTGCTTGGTTCTATTGTTTGTTTTTGTACTTACCTACATTTGGGAATTGAAGAAAGGAAGAACTGTTCTAAACATTAGAAAGAAAAGATATTATCTTCATGCTGTTAAAGCTTGCACAATCATTTTTACACAAGGACAAGTAGATATTCATTGTCAAGAAATTCCTTTACACATCATAAATATATACACATCCCTTTGCTTGTGAATGAAGTTTTTGTGTATCCTTTTTTCTCCCTTAATTAAAATGGAAAATGTTTTGAGCCTTTTGTTACTTTATATTCCACAGATGTTCCAATAAAATTTTAAAATTACAAAACAAACACTGATGCTAGTTTTATAATATTTATTTATATAGTGTGGGTGGTCCCTAAAAACTTTCCATGGCCAATATTTGTTATTAGGAGAACTATTTATTATTTCTTACAAAGATATTTAAAGGGGAAAGACACTTTAGTTTGACAGACATGCCTGGATCATTGCTAGTAGCCCTATCTCCATTATGAATAAGATGCTCGTTGGGTTTTTTACTGGGAGGGTACCTAGTTCTTGGTATGACTCAAAATCACCAGTGAAGTGGTTTGAAAACTTGATGTATGTTTTGGTGAGAAGTTTTCAATGGGACATTCGAGTTTGTGTGTATGTGTGTGGTGTGTGTGTTTTAATTTGAATGCTGACAAGTTTGGGAGATTCTGTTTAAGAATATTATACTCTGAACATATATGTTATAGCTCTTAACCCTAGATTAATCATCTGTGATCTTGGGGATATTAGTAAGTTCTTGAATCTGAGTTCATACAAAATGGAAGAGTTGGACATTCTTGCGTCATTCTTATCAGGGAGGGCCATATGAAGGATGGGGTTTTTAAGCTGGGCTCTAAAGAACTGCCAGGACTTTGGTACATTCATAGATGGTTTTTCTTATGATTTTCATTATGTCGACCTTCAGTGAAAGAACTTTTCAAAAAACAAATGCTTGTGGGAGGACAATTCCAAATCACTTTGCCCAGAAAGAATAGCCGACATTGTGACTCCTTTCCGGCATTTCAATCTTTCTACCACTACTAGCTTAAAGGAAACTTATGCAGTAGGTAGTTTCAGTTAGTCATTCACCAAGTCCAGAACGGACATCACCCCTTATGTGTCTTTGACCATCCCGTCATTCTAAGAATCCCCCCTACCCAGAAGGCACCTCTCCCTTCTTCATAAATTCACCTGTTCTTCAACTCAAACACTTTGTCTAGTACAAAGTTTTCATAAATGCATAAGCCAATCTTCAACTTTTTGTTTTTTTGAGATAGAATCTTGCTTTGTCACCCAGGCCGGAGTGCAGTGGTGCAGTCTTGGCTCACTACAACCTCTACCTCCCAGGTTCAAGCGATTCTCCTGACTCAGCCTTCTGAGTAACTGAGATTACAGGTACGCGCCACCACCCTGGGCTAATTTTTGGATTTTTTAGTAGAGATGGGGTTTCACCATGTTGGTCAGGCTGGTCTCAAACTCCTGACCTCAAGATCCGCCCGCCTTGGCCTCCCAAAGTGCTGGGATTACAAGTATGAGCCACTGTACCTGGCCTCAACCTTCCATCTCTGATGGCTTCTGTTACTTTTAGAATACAATTCAATTTCTACAACATGACAAAGAAGGCTCTTTGTAATATGGGCATTGCCTCTAGCCTAATTTATTAATTTATTAACAGATAATAATAACATATAATGTACCAGGCAGTGGGCCAAAATAATGAATCAGACACTGAAGGCCCCTATCATCATGGAATTTGCATTCTAGTGGGAAAAACAGATAATGAGAAGCAAATAAACAAACACATTGAAATGATAATGTCAGACAGTGATATGAAGAAAATCAAGTAGGAACAATGTATAACAGAATGGGGGAGGTGGTGGATCAAGGAGGACTTTAAAGAAAGTACATTTCAATAGAAACTGAATGACAAGAAGATGTCAGCCAAGTCCAAATCCAAGGGGGAAAAAAAAAGCATTACAGGCAAGAATAGCAAGTGTCCAGGGCAGAAATGAAGTTTGGCCTCTTCAAATCAGAGGCCACTGTGATTTTGTGCTGCATGCCTGCTGAAACAAATGGTTTCAAATAGATCCAGAGTAATAGGCAGGGCCAGGATAATCAGGGCCTGACTGGGCAGGATGGATGGAATTTGGGTTCTCTTCTTATTACAATAGGAAGCTACAAGAGGGCTTAAGCAAAGTGAGGAGTCTACTTTGACTTACAGTTTTAAATGATTATTTTGGCTGTCATTGGGAGCTTTTCAGTGTTATAAAGATGGAAGAGGAGGACATTGTCATAGTAACTTTATCTTCAGTCATTCTTAAATATCTTCCCTTTTCCCTGGATGTGACTTGCAGAGTAGTTTTTCCACTGACTAACAAAGAAGAGTTAGAAATGAAATTTTGTTTTGCAGAGATTATGTTTTAACCAGTAATATATTATTAATGTGGAAGTCAAAAGAGACAAATGTTCTAAAAATGTATGATGATCAGTTGTGTTAAATGCAGGATTCATTAATTCATTTCACGCACTCCTCCACAAAATATTGGTCGAAAATTAATATATATCAGGCACAGTGCTAGTTTCAAGGATTACAGAGGTGGTAATAATAACAAGAGCTAAATAACAACATTAGCTAAAACATATAGGACATCTCCTATGTATTACTGTCTGCACAACACTCTACACATATTAACTTATTTTTGCTCATAATGTCTCTATGAACTATACGTTGTTATTTGCCTTCATTTATTTATTTATTTATTTATTTTTGTGACCTGCTCTCGCTCCGTCACCCAGGCTGGAGTGCAGTGGCATGATCTCGGCTCACTGCAACCTCCACCTTGTGGGTTCAAGCGATTCTCCTGCCTCAGCCTCCCGAGTAGCTGGGATTACAGGCTCCTGCCACCACGCCTGGCTAATGTTTGTGGTATTTTTAGTAGAGACGGAGTTTCACCATGTTGCCCAGGCTGGTCTCGAATTCCTGACCTCATATGATCCACCCATCTCTGCCTCCCAAAACGCTGGGATTACAGGCGTGAACCACCACACCTGACCTGTTATTTACCATTTTACAAATGAGACAATCTACAACAGAAGGGTTAAGAAACTTCCCCAAGACCATCAGCTAGTATATGGCGATACAAGGTATGGAACTTACAGAATCTAGCTCCAGACTCTACACTTCTGTCATCTACATCATAGGTCTTCAAAAAATAAAAATAGGCCGCGCGCGGTGGCTCAAGCCTGTAATCCCAGCACTTTGGGAGGCCGAGACGGGCGGATCACGAGGTCAGGAGATTGAGACCATCCTGGCTAACGCGGTGAAACCCCGTCTCTACTAAAAAAAAAAATACAAAAAACTAGCCGGGCGAGGTGGTGGGCGCCTGTAGTCCCAGCTACTCGGGAGGCTGAGGCAGGAGAATGGCGTAAGCCCAGGAGGCAGAGCTTGCAGTGAGCTGAGATCCGGCCACTGCACTCCAGCCTGGGTTACAGAGCGAGACTCCATCTCAAAAAAAAAAAATAAAATAAAATAAAAAAATAAAAATAAAACAAACACTGAAAAATAAAACAAATACCCTCCTTATTTTTAGAACTTATCATTTTATCATTATGATAAATATTAAGCAAAATTATAAGGAAATATAATAAAAGCCAATGGTCACTCAAATTTTTTATTAAAAATTTGAGTAAATTTTTAATAATCTGAAATACTGACATTCCTTTAATAATTTCAATGAGCTAAAAAGAAAAATAATATGAGGATATAGGAGTGACGAATTTGGCCATTTGTTTGAGAAATTGCTAATGAGAAGAACATCAAAAAATAAGACAAGACTTAGAAACAATATTTTTTAAGAATGGAAGGCTCTGAACAAATTTGGAAATAGAGCAAAAGTGTCAGCTGGAAAATAAGAGTAAAAGCTTAAAAATGGGAAGAAATAATGCATACACAAGTCCTTCCAGGTAGTGATGATCTAAACACAGGTAAAGGAATTATATTCACAACAGGAGAGAAAATTTTATCAACAAAGATTTGAAGCAATAAGGAAGAGAGTAACCAGATAAAATTAAGACTAGAAGAACTAATTCACATTATATAGTCACATTAATAGAAACATCATATGGGACATTGGAACCATGTATAAAATAACAGAGAACATTAAATGACGGAGAAGCGGCAGATAGGAATATCATTTATTCCTTGTTGAAACAAGACTGAAGGATAATATCAGAACTCTCTTGTAATTTGTCACTTTATATAATATTCATACTTATGTTCACTATTTTGTGTGTTAAATATAAAACACACCATCACACAAGTTCAGGTATTTTGTTTCGAGATTATTGCCAAATTTAGAGCCAGTCGAGTTAAGATGCCTGATAATCTCAATCAACATTAGAACCAAGTAGCCTAACTTAACAATGATGTTTTAGAAAGAATTATTCTGGTATGAAAACACATTCTCCAATTGCTTAGGACTTGGGTAACCTAATACATCTCATGTGGCTAGTACATGTAACACCTCACATCTGCATTTCTATAGCTTAAAGCCAACTCTGAAGTTGTAAATGAATGAATGTAGAATAATCAGAGAAGAGATGGAGAGACAGAAAGTGAGAATGCCACCAGAACGCTTCCATAAACCACTGTAATCAGTGAGATGTGCACCACTGTGTTTTCGCGCTCATGACTCCACTGGGGTTGGGTATCACGCATCATCATCAAGAACAGGTGTTGGCATCGCTTACAGCTCATTCATCATTAGGCGGCAGCAGTGTTAACATATGCTGCGTTAGTGCTAATCGTGTTTGTTTTTACAATCAACGTTGATCTGCCTTTCATCATGCCAAAGAGATAAATGTTAGCCCAGGAGAAACAAACCTGGAGCATCATATTATTTACTTACCCAGGTTCCTGTTCTCCTTCCCCTATCCCCCAGGAAAATTCTCAAGCCTGGAACCTGTAAATGTTTAAAGATCTCAAATTCAAGATTTTGAGATGACTTAAAAGTATACAGAAAGCTTGTGTTAAGAATTATATTTGACATGAACTTATTAGAGAACTCCTAGTTAAACCCTTAAATTCTGATATTGATTTTATGTCATTGATTTAACTGTAGATCACTTAATCAATGGCATTCTATTTAACAGACTATTTAGAGATTAGGATTTAAAGACAATTAAATTAGAATTATAGACAGCCCATCTTGCTGTTCAATTGTTAAAGTATAAGGTCAGAATAAAATGTTTAGCATTTTAAAAAAACAAGGAAGCATGTAATCAGACCTATACAGCAACATTACACATATTCATTGATTAGGCTCTGTCTGATTTAATGAAAAGACTTAAACACAGAGTTCCTCTCTTCAGTATAGCTGTGGTTTTCATTAAGCATATCACTTAACTTCAGCTTAACAAATGAGAGTTTGTTAATTAATTAGTTCATTCAGGATCTCTAAATTGCAATTTGCATATCAACTGTTAGTTCTTAAATAGATTTCTTAAAATGTTTACAGAAAGTTTCTTCTTAAATCTTGTACTCTTTACCTTTGTTTTTTTTTTTTTTTTTTTTTTGGCCAAGGGGTGGCAGGGACAGAGTTTCACTCTTTCACCCAGGCTGGAGGCGTGACCTTGGCTCACTGCAACCTCCGCCTCCTGGGTTCAAGCAATTCTCCAGCCTCAGCCTCCAGAGTAGCTGGGATTACAGGTGCCCACCATCACGCCCAGCTAATTTTCGTATTTTCAGTAGAGAAAGGGTTTTGTCATGTTGGCCAGGCTGGTCTCAAACTCCTGACCTCAGGTGATCCACTTGCCTTGGCCTCCCAAAGTGCTGGGATTACAGGCGTGAGCCACCGCACTCGGCCAGCATTTTTTTTTTTTTTAAATGGAGGTTTTGCTAAGTAAAAGTACATTTCCACTCAAACTTTTTGCAAATATGATAATTTCTAAATCAGGGAATAAACAATTGAGGCTGTACAGCCAAGTAATTTTTACAGCTATATAATTTTTTACTGTTTCTCCTACATTTTGTTTTGTTTCGGTGCGTGTGGGTGCTATGACAAGAGTTACATCTTTTTCATTTTGCTTTTGCTGGCTCTCTCTCATTACGCTATTTTTTCTTTAGGGCTCTGGCTTGAATTCCACTCTTTGTGGCTTTGGCATTTGACTTTCAGGCCTCTGATTACAGCCAATTTAGTATCTTGTTATTCTTTCTGTCATTCCTGTGCACTGGTATTATTTGTTCTTGAGATAGAAAATTGTTTATCTAATGAGCTTTTAGTATCTTGAAATTTCCTTTCTCTGTTAAACTTTACCCAGCTGGTTCCTTCTTTTGTAGCTGAATTTATTATAATCTCTCTTTTTTTTTTTTTTTTTTGAGATGGAGTCTCACTCTATTGCCCGGGTTGGAGTGCAGTGGCGCAATCTCAGCTCACCGCAACCTCTGCTCTCCGCCTCCTGGGTTCAAGTGATTCTCCTGTCTCAGCCTCCCTAGTAGCTGGGATTACAGGCACATGCCACCATGCCCAGCTAATTTTGTATTTTCAGTAGAGACAAGGTTTCTCCATGTTGCCCAAGCTGGTCTTGAATTCCTGACTTCAGGTGATCCACCCACCTCAGTCTCCCAAAGTGCTTGGATTACAGGCATGAGCCACCGCACCCAGTATAATCCTCTTTCTTAAACATAATTATTTTATTTTATTTTGATTTTCTATTTTATTTACTTTACTTTTTATGACCTTTAATATTGTAATTATATTCAACAAGACTTTACGCATTAAAATTATTTTTCATTGTCAATCAAATATTAAATAACCATGTAAACAGAGTTTTGTCTTAGGTTTTTGACCACTTATTATAGTCTTGAATTTTATGAGGTTCAACTGGCTGAGAGGCAGCCTGGAGTGATGATTAAGACTTTGGAGTTAGATTATTCAGATTCAGTCTCCGGCTCTTCCATTATTACCTATTTATCCTTGTACATATAACTTAATCTTGCTGTGTCTCAGCTTCCTCATCTACAGAATGGTGATGCTATTACCTAATATAGGGTTGCTGTTGAAGATAAAGTTAATTAATAAACAGTGCTTGAAATATTAGAAGTTCGTTATTGAAAGTATTTACTTAGCTTTTCGTTTTCTGGCTTATCATTATTATTATCCTAGTTTTTCTAGGATGAAATGCATTTTTGTTACTTCCGTGTTCATGTGCTTGTACAAACATACAAGCACATATGTATATGCTACTCACAGTGTCTTGAAGGTAACCATTTAAGAATACAAAATACTCTCTAAAATTATAAAGGATTCTCTGTCCATAACCATATATTTCACCTCAGTTATGCCTGAATGTCCTTTACTTGGAGTCCCAGGGATCTGCATTTTGCTGAATAGATGGTGGTGCTCTCAGGACAGATCAGTTACACTAATATGGATGAAAAACATGGGACAGTGGGTAGTAGACCAAATACATTGTGTCTCTGGCCCCTTAATAGCTTCTCATAGGACTCAGTAAAAAAATTCCAACATCCAGAAGAAGAAATTGCCAATGACCAGCAACATGAATGGGAGGAGGTCGATGACGATGTATTGACAAGTACATGTTCACTTGCAAACTTCCCACACTTTCAGGTGCCAAAAAATTCAGGGTGAGTGAGTACATGAAACACTTATTCAACCAGTTTCTCTATGAAATTTTAAATTTTGGAATATTTTGGCACATAATTCTTTATACAAATGTCAAAATACCACTGTAATTGATAGTCACTCCCTGCAGTTCAACCATGCCCAAATTAAACCTGAATACTGAACTGTCTGTGCTTCATACTGTTCCTGGTTACCACCATAGGAAAATAAAGCTGTATTTAAATGTAATGAAAATGTAAGTCACGTCACTAAGTTGAGAGTCAGGCATTCTCTCCCACAGTTCTCTGAATTAGATCAGCCCCCCTGCTTTTAGCAATCTTAATACAAATCACATTATATGATAACCTCATCCCCTTTACTTAGAATGAACTATAAAAACAAGAATTAATAGCTAAAAATAATTTTAGCCCGGAGGCGAATTTCTTCTGTTATTTCGAAAATGCATTTACCATTACAAGACTGTAATCTCCCTGAGAGCATGAAACCATGACTAGGTGGTCAGTCGCTACAATTGAGAGAGATATCTATTCAGTAAGTATTTACTGTCCAGGCTAATGAGAAAACAAAAGCAATCAGTTTATCAGAAAGATCTCAGTGGTCACTACCCTCTTAGTAAGGATCAGATGTTGCCACAGTCATGTCTATCTACTACTGGGCTCCACATTTTATTTTGGTATTTGCTTTTCTAGTTGGATTCAGCTTTACCTTCATAAACTCTACTTTATACTCACATCATTCTATTATTCATAAAACATGGACGTATCTGTATGAGGGATGGATTCGACTTATTAAAATAAGCCTGTTATAGAAAATGTTCATTTGTGCATTTGAGATTTGTGAACACATTCGAGTTAATTGAAGTTTTTTTTTTTTTCTTTTTTTCTAACCCTACAAAATGTTGGGGAGCCTGATCATGGCTTTCATTTTAATGTGTTTGGCATGAAGTGATAGAATGTCCTGGTTCCTTTCTGAGAATCACCCAGTTTCATAGTAGGATAAAGGTCTGAGTAATCAGAGAGTGACATAACATCAAAGTAGGATTTGACAGAAATAGAGTCAACTGTCAGTTCAGGATTCTCCATTCAACTAAGTTGACATCACTGACGTTAGCCTTTATACATTGTATTATTGTGCAAAAAACGACCATAACTTTTCTCATTTGTATTCTATAATTTATTTTTATTGCATCTGAACATCATTTTTCCTCTTTGGGGAGTTTTATATTTAGAATTTGTATAATGCACTCTTGTGAGTTCCCTTTTGGCCTTCAGTCACTGCTTTATGAAAAGAGCCAATCATTCTGATGTAAGTAACAGGAAACAGACAAAGAAATATTGACATAGTGTAAAAATCTATGCTATCTTTGAGTTTTACTGCAAATCTCTGCAAATGAGGCAGCACAGTTTGAACAGAGATGGAGGATAGAGAGGATTTTGACTACTTTTCAAATTTATATTGTGCATTATACATGTTTATTTAAGCCATTAAAGGCTGTAATGTGTGGTGCTATTTCTCACCAAGGGAAAATTAACAAGATTAAAAAGAAGATTTAGCTTTGTTTAAAAAAGGAGGGTGATATTACTTTTTCTGAGAAATTTTCTAGTTTTTTACTATTATGAATTGTTTTTAACTATACACAGCATGCATAAAGATGCTCTTAATACCAATTGACGAATGTCATGAACAATAACTTCTACCTACCATATAAACACCAACTTGTTATGGAAAGCAAAGTAATACGTATAAAAGATTTTAAATGATGGTATGTCACGTATGAAATGAAAGACAGTTTTTGGTTTGGTGACAGGTTAACAAGTATCAAAAAAAATTTGAGGAGCTATGTGAGGCCAAGGTGGGCAGATCACGAGGTCAGGACTTTGAGACCAGCCTGTCCAACATGGTGAAACCCCATCTCTGCTAAAAACAAACAAACAACAACAACAAAAAAAGTCAAAAAAACTTAGCCGGGCATGGTGGCAACCGCCTGTAATCTCAGCTACTCGGGAGGCTGAGCCAGGAGAATCGCTTGAACCCGGGAGGTGGAGGTTGCAGTGGGCCAAGATCGTGCCACTGCACTCCAGCCTGGGCAACAGAGTGAGACTCCGTCTCAAAAAAAATAAATAAATAAAATAAAAGATTGAGGAAAGGGGAAAGAAAACCAGACTGATTTAGAAGGAAAAATATTAAGATTTTAAAGATAGAGGGGCTAAGATATCAGGAGAACAAAAGCAAATTGGAAGTAAGGTAAAGTTAATAGGTAAATATGCATATTTATATGTTTATATATAGCAAATAAACATATAAATATGATAAGATTGCTTTGGATAGCTAAGCGTCTGTGTTTTCATCCTTTTATCTGCAAAGGTAAAAAATTGTTTCTTAATATGTGATTATTTACATATTAAGTAGCAGAAAAAGAAATGTTGTGCCTTAAAAAAATTTTTTTTTGGTATATAGTCTTCTTAGCAAGTTGAAAGCCTGACAAAATATCTTAGGAGAGAGAAATTCTTCCTTGTGAATACTCACATAGATTTGTATTGCTATTAGGTTGCTTGCATATGTTCTCATTTATCTTCAGCATGGGAAAATATTAACTTTATAAGTAGTTTGTGATTAATTACTTTTTTTCACTGTTTTTATCTCAATAAAAAGCAACATATTAAAGTAAATGTTAGTAACCAGTTAATCTGGGCACTCAAAGGAAGAGTGTAACAGATTGTAAAGATTAATATATACGTTGTATATTTAATATAATTTACATGTAATAGATATAAATATTTATGTTAGTGTATATATGTGTGTATATGTGTGTGTATATATATATATGCACACACACACATACACACATACACATTGTACTATGGACCTCCATTTATTTATGTTGTGTGCGTGTATATAGTGGATACCACATACTCACTCCCAGGAAGAAGGAGGAGGAGAAAGAGAAGGAAGGAAATTTTCAAATGATGGTTTCTGTCAGAACCCATTTTCCTATTACATGTTCAAAATACTTGGATGTCTTTATAAAATCAAGTTGAAATCTCTGCTATTTTGATCTGCATTCTCTTAAATATTAAAGTTTACTAACTAGAGAGATTCTGTGTTGACTGGCAAACAAAGCATACCATTTTAAGAATGATTCTTGATAAAATATGTGTCTGAGAATTAAAAGTGTCTTTTGACAGATATGCAAAATAGAGAGATTTAGAATAATTAATATTAAAAGACAGATAAGTTTAATGTTTCAAACTTTAAACTACAAAATTGTTTTCCTAAATATTAGCAAAATGTTAAATATTAAAATAAATCT